>NC_056739.1:1574825531-1575118031 GCF_019279795.1 Protopterus annectens | reverse complement strand
TTCCCATATTTTCGGGTTATTAATATTTTTGTTACTTTGTTTTAGGAGTAATTTATGTGCTAATATATGCTTTATAGCCACAAGCTTAAAATTATCCCATGATATCTTATCTGGTTCTAACCAATTTGTAGCTATATACAGCTTCATCAGCAAAAAAATATTTATACATATTATAGTTTGTGATCTAGAGAGCTCTCTTGAAGGAATATGTAGAATCATAAATTCCCATGATAACGTTGAACTTTGATAACCCATCTTTTGTAGTTGTGTTCTAAGAGAGTTACAAAGTTTATATACACACTTGCAGCTCCAGAACATATGAAGAAGATCAGCTGTTTGATTTGTGCAATATGGACACGGAGAATTTCTAGGATTAAATTTATGTAAACTAAGACGTGTATAATATGCATTATTCCAGATCATCAACTGCGTATACATCAACTTTTGAAAAGAGACCGATTTTATTGTTAAATCAATTGCTTTTAATACCTGATTATCTGCTACTGTCATTTTGTTTACCCAATATCCTGACAACAGAATTTTATCCTGAAATTTCAATTCTTTAATTAATTTATTTGTTCTTGTTATAAATTTGACCTCCTGTTGGAGAGCCTGCCACAATTCAGAGCATTTATCCACAATCCCGGCTACAGGTTTAAAGTTTTCAAAATGACTCAGAGCAAGTTCTCTGATTTGTCTCATTATAACAATATAACTCATAGGTAGGTTCAATTCCTGTCTAATTTGTGAAGCCGATAAATTAAATTTCTTAAAAACATCAATCAGAGTCAAATTAACTATTAATGGGAATTTACTAAGATCAGTCAACTGATTATTTAGTTTAAAATTGGGATTCCTATGGAAAGGTTGAAAAAACATCATATATTGCAACAAATCTACTGATTGGAATAAGTTTTGCAAAGATAACACATATGTTTTTATGTGGTCCATAATCCCATACTTTATCAAACTATTTTTACCCAAAAAGGGTATTGCTTTAGGATTTATATTCCGATCTAAGTGCATCTTGAATCCTATTAATCATACCTAGCATCTCACAAACATTTATGACCCAATTATGTTTAGTTGCTTTGAGTACTTTTCCAAGGACATTTCCTGAAACAATAATCTGTATTTTATGAACTTGTTTTTACAAGCAAGCCAAATCTGTCCCACAGGCTTAGTTTGTACATTAAATATGTCAAAAGATTGCATGGATACTTGCACATGATAAACAGTGAAATAATATATTGCATTGTGCATCACTAATACCTTTACATTATAAGCTTTTCTGACCTCAAAATCACTATTTGTACATTTTCAGTTTGTAGAGTAGAGCTCAGACATCTGTTTTACTGTGGACTTTTGCTTCTAATATATGAAAGTTTTGCAAATACAGAGGTTTACATATAGTTGTGAAATGATTATGACACTAAATAGACTAAAGACGATTAATTTCCTTACAATATGCTTTCCTGTTCTCACAACCACCATGTTTACTTCTGAGCGTGGTTTCTCCTTATTTGTTTATTATTAGGCATCATTTTGAATGACATGCAATTGCCAGAGCTTTCATTTTTATTGTGATTTTCAACAGTTCTGAGTTTTTATTTTGTTTCACAAATAGTCGTTATTTCAAAGCAGTTACTAATCCTCAGTTATATTTTTAAGCAACATGCATGAATGCTGAAACACTTTGTATATATCTAGAATTTTACAAAGTTTCAGGTTGATTTCTGTTAATGGTAAGCCCCCTATGTGATCATTTCAGACTGTAACTTCTGTTAATGAATTATGCAAATTGTCAGTCTCAGTCTTGAGCTCCATGTTTCAAATCAGGCTTATAAGAATCAATTAACTCCTGCACCCATTGACTTGTAGCAAAATGAATGGCTATTATATGTTAGTTTTTCCCTTTTTTTTTTTTTTTTTTTTTTGCTTTCAGTAAGTTTCAGAGTTGTCTTTTAAGATAGATATCATGTCTCTTTCTTCCTTCTTAAGGTTAAAAATTCTAAATGCTTTGATTACTGCCTTGCCTGTACTATGAAGGAATCCATGCGCTGTATTATTTCTGCTTTCTCAATACTATCACTTACAGTGAGAAACAACTCAGATTATTGAATCTGGAGCTTTCAGCTCTTTGCAAAGTTTCCACAAAGATTTAATGATACAGCTGACTGCACTGTAGGCATTCTGCGACAAAAATTACAGAAATGTAGACGAAAGATGGGTAGTTCGGTGAAGAATGAGGAAACAAAAGAATATTTGCAAGACTGAGATTCAGGTTTAAATTCTTCTGAATTAGCTTTTTATACTAAATATGTGAATGGAAAATGGAACTGGAATCAAGACATTTTCCTTCAAAACGAGAAGATGATACTGGTCTTTTTAATGGTAGCTGATGATTTCCTAACATTCTAAACTTCTATTCCTGTTTTCATAAATTTATCTATTCTGAATATTTAATACTCTGATAAAACGAGTCATATAATTATTTGACCATATTATGGTTGATGGTGGTATTTTTGCATTACCACAACAAGAGACCAGAGCTACTCAGTAACAGTGATCAAAGTGTGTATTAATTACACATCTAATAATCGTCTTAATATGGAGACTGACAATGTGACATTCATACTGCTAGATTCCAAAAGACCTGCTGTCAATATAAGTGACTTACTCCAGTGTGAGGCCTATCTATAAAGCAGACTTGTGCTGGAGTAAGTCACTTACACTAAGATCATGTCTTTTAGAATATAAACAGTTCTGTATTCATTGAGTATACCTGCACAAAAATGCTGCTGACAGTTTCAAAGATGATTAAAATATCTCTGTTTCAAATACTTGCAGGATAATGGCTGTTAGGAATGTACTAGAATAAGCCTTTAATGACAGTATGGTATGTATGTCTCATGTTTGCTCTGAACTGATAAAAATAAATCACATCTATAAATATCCACAAAATAACATTCACAGAAGGCACTCCATTCCAAGGAAATGAAAAATGTAACACTTTTGTCCAAAGACTTTGTCAATGCTCTTTATAAACATTGTACTGTATGTGGAGATTTCAAGCAGTTAAATTTTTTGTGTTACATTCAGTCCCTAGGGATGTAAGGGGTGGTGATTATAAAAATTGCTTTTGAGGAGAGAAACTTTTTGGCACCTTAGGTTACAAGCAGATACGCATCCTGGAATCAATGGTAGCATTTGTATTATGTGCTTTTTATAAGTATATGTGTTATATTGTATAATGTAGATTTAAAGTTGCTTTGCTGAAGTTTTTAGATTTTAATTGATTGATTGTTTAATCAATTGTTTAATTGAGTATGTAGAACAGTAAAAAAAGTTGGTTGATATTTTGTCATTTTATTTGATAAAGTCTTTGGATGAAACTGCTAAATAAATGTTCCATTGACTGGAGTGCCTTCTGTGGATGTTACTTTGTGGATTTTTGTCTTATACATCCTTTGGGTTGGTGTTTTTGCTTTGTTGTCATATCTGTAAATAGTTGTAACTGAATGTTAGTTACTAAAAGTACACTGTGGTTCTGAATTTTATGAGTTCAAATGTGCTGTGCAGTGTGGCAATTAGCAAAGAGGATTGTCACCAAACTGTTAATGACCTACTCCCTGTAACCAAAGAGTACAGGGACTGGTTTCTTCTACCTCCATTCACCTACTGTATGACACTGAGCACTTAACCAAACTGTGCACCCCTGTAAAGGACCAATTGTCTAGTGGGTTGACCTGGCTAATAAATGCTGCACTGATAGCAAAACCAGTGATGTTTTTGCTTCACTAGGTGCTGCAAACTTGGAGATGATTTTGTTAATAAAGTCCTCCAAAATGTGTGTGTATGTGTGTGTGTGTGTGTGGGGGGGCTTTCCTACTCATATAAAATTTACAGGTAGAATTTAACTTCTGATTTTCAAATTTAAGTGAACTTTACATTTGCAATATTATTTATTTATTTATGTTTGTTTATCAAGGTAGCCTGACTGGGTCAGCAAAAGCAAACATTTTTCAGCAGGGGCCTGAGGAGAGAAACTCCATGCATCAATATGAAAAAGGCAAAGTACACAATAGAAAAAAAAAGTTATAATGATTTTCCTAGTAAGTAAGCAGAGTAAGCTTATTAACAAATAGTAGTGATAGCATAAGATAATTGTACAGGTTTACAATTTCTGTCTTTACAATTTCACTGATAATTTATCATATGGTGCCCCTCTACTCTTCCCTCATCAGACCCATTATTGAATACAATGCACCAATTGGAATGGACCTGGATAGACATCTCCAGCAGCTGGAGAGGCCACAGAGGTACCTAACCAAGAGGATTACTGGCCTCAAACAGTTGCCCTATGCAGCATGATTGAAAAAGCTAAGACTGTTCTCTGCTGCATACCGCTTTCTCAGAGGCGATCTCTGTCTAATGTACAGAGCCATGTCCATCCCAGAATTGTTGAACATGCTTCATCTTAGAAAAACCAAATCTGCTCAAGCTACATGCTGTAGGGATATAAACCTCAACACAACAATGAATAGAACATGCTGGAGGGATAGATTTCCTTTGCAGAGATTTCCCTTACTATGGAACAGGGTCCCTATCTACATAAGACAGAGGCCCTCACTATCACTCTTCAAGAGGAACCTTGATGAGTGGATGGGTAACAGAAAGTTCACACCAGGGATCACACCAACAGCACTACTAGATAGGGGCCAAGGGTACAAGCTGCTAGTACAAGGGTCTAGGGAACTACTAAAGGGGCGGTGAATACCGCACAACGTGGCTGGGCTAATATATGCCTTCGGGCAGATAGCCCAGTACCAGCCTGTGAAGCTATGAACCTATAATTACATTTATAAAGCAGATTCATTGTAGATCAGTTTTAAAAATCAGTCACCTTCATATACAGTTGTATAGCAGGGTCGGAGTACAGTAAGGATAGTAGTTATAATATAGTACAGGGCATAAAATAGGAGTAGTAGAGAGAAATTCTCAGGTAATAGATAAATTGTGTAGAGAGTAGGTAGGAAGAGATGTGTCTAGGTTTAGGGAAGCTAGATTAAGTGGATATGGGAAAAAAGAGAGAAAGTGGAAAGAAAAAGTTTAGGGAAAGAACAGGCAGCAAGATATAGTTGGAGAGGAAGGAAAATGAGTAGTAGAGCAGCGCAGACAGGAAGCATTTGTGTGTGGAATATGAACAGAAGTAGATAAAGGCCAACACATTGCAGCTGTTTTGCTGAAAGACTATATACACATCAGTGTCAGTGGTTCCACAGGTAGCACGCTTGTCTTTGATGCTGGAAGAGGAAGTGTGGGTTTTATACCCCATCCAGGGGCTTAGATTAACTTTTTCAATGCTAACATGATTTAGGGACCTAACCCTTGTCTGCAACATAAATATGACAATGTTGGAAGGACAGGTATGTATCTTAGAGACTGCCCATTCTCTGAAACAGGCTTCCCATCCACTTGAAGCAGAGTTTTTCTCTAACCCAAGCCAACTGTAACTTTGACCAGTGGATGGAAAATCAGAAACTTACTCCTGGTCTGACACCAACATCTCCAATAGACAGATGCAGCCTGTAAATGCTTCACCACCCATACCCAGGCATACACATACCTCTTGAAATAACCCTATGGTGTCAAAACTTGTCAGACACATTTGGAAAGTATGGCTAGGCTTACAAAGGACCTGTGAGGCTGTTAGCCTAGTAATCACCTATGAAAACTACATTACTGAACATGGGTGGGGATGGGTGTTGAGAGTTGCACTTCTGAGTATACTATACTTTGGATGAGGTGTTACTCTGACGTCTCATCTGACTGTGTCAGTGGTAGGTCAGGTGGATGTAAAAGATTCCATTGCACTTAGCAAAGAGTAGTGCAACATGATGTTTTATTAAAACTTATTTTCACAAAAGTAAAGCTAAATGAATTAATTATATTAGTAAGACTATGAAACTATATTAAAATACATGTTATTAATACAGTATAATAAAAAATATTATACTGTATTAATGACATGGTTTACTACCATGTTCATGAAGTGCATTCATTCAGAGATGGCAACATTGAAAGGCAGTTTTCAAAATGGTTAATCATCAAATGGAAACTCAGTGAATCGCAACACCAAGCATCAAATGTCACATTTAATCCAATGGCAAGAAGCATTCTCTAGAGTCTCCTTGCTCCTTTACCTGTTTAAAACTTTCATTTAGTGGCTACAGCTAGTAGCTGTAATAATGCGCATTACTATAATTGCATTTTTATTGAATTACTAAACTGTAAACTGCTTTTTCATACTGAGTATTGTATTTTCTGTTTGTGAGTACTCTTTCTGTGCATTTATTGTGAGGTTTTTGTGTTCTACACAGGTAGCATAATCTTGATAGAGGCCTGCTGTTGTCCAGGCCTGGTAGTTTTGTTTGTTGAGTTTCCTGTGTTTCAGGCAGCCATTTTCTGCTGATAGTGTGTTGTCTTCATTATTATTGAGAGTAACAGAGTTTCCTGACCTTCTCTAGCAAGAGTAATTGGGAAACAGCAGGGTTAATAAGACTGGGTAGTAATTTGAACTTCTTGATTCTTCCATCCTTTCTGGTATATAAACTCTGTGTCTGCAAAGAGCTGTGCTTGTATTTACCAGGCTGTGGGTGATGATTCATTACTTGGACTAAGCAGAAATTCCTTAAGATTCCAAGAGTAGAATAAGTTATTTTTTTACACTTATTTCATAGGTTCATAGGTAGGTACTAGGAGAGGACCTAGGACTGAACAATGTGTACTCCACTTGTCACTGGTCTGAAGTTGGATTTAGAGTCTGCTACTTTCACAGTGTGTGTTCAGTCAGTGAGCCAGTTGGCAACCCGTCTTGTGACATAGGGATTTATACCTAGTTTAGTAAGTTTGTCTATAATTCGAGGGGATCACTTCTGTGGCTCTGCCATCCAATCATCAAGATTTTTCTCGAAAAGTGCCAATGAGGAGCTTTGTTTGATATTGATAGGTAGTTTGTTCCAGAGTATGGGAAGTCTCTGAGACAGGAATCTATCCCTCCAGCATGTTCTGTTTATTGTGGTGACAAGGTTTAGGTCCCTAGAGCATGTAGCTCAGAGGGATTGGGATTTCTTTATGTGGAGCATGTCCAACAGCTCTGGGTTTGACATAGCTTTGTATGTTAGGCAGAGATTGCCTCTGAGTAGGCAATATGCGACAGAGTAAAGCTGGAGTTTTTTGAGACGGTCTATGTAGGGCATCTGCTTGAGGCCAGTAATCCTCTTTGTGAGGTATTTCTGTGGCCTTTCCAGTTGTTGTAGATGTCTTGTGAGGTACATACCAAAAGGGGCATTGTACTCTATAATGGGTCTAATGAGTGATGAGTAGAGGGGAACAATGACCTCTTTTTTCCTGGATAAGAAACCTTTTGTGATGAGGTGTGCCACGTAGAAGGATTTCCTGACTACTGTGGTGATATGATTATCAAAGGAGAGACTACTGCCCACCTGTGTCCCAAGGTCTCTTATCACACTTTCGGTGTTATGTAGACTACCACCTATGCGGTAGTTCATAGGTACAGAGTTTTTACCAAAAGGGATGACAATGCACTTTTTGACATTGAGCTTCAGGCCATGGCTTTTACACCAGGCATCTGTCTCAGTGAGGCCCTTTTGTAGGATGTCCACATCATTAGGAGATTTGATTATGGCTCCTAGTTTGCAGTCATCTGCAAACTTTGTTAGCCAAAGACCATCTGTGTTAGCCTGTACTTTAGAGAAGTAGATACCAAACAGGAGAAGACCTAGGACTGAACCCTGTGGTACTCCACTTGTCACTGGTCTGAAGTTGGATTTAGAGTCTGCTACTTTCACAGTGTGTGTTCAGTCAGTGAGCCAGTTGGCAACCCATCTTGTGACATAGGGATTTATACATAGTTTAATGAGTTTGTCTATAATTCCAGAGTGGGGGATGATGTCGAAAGCCTTGGTGAGATCTAGATAGGCTGTGTGTACCACCTTACCCTCATCTACAGCTTTGGTGACCGCTTCAAAGAAGTCTATCAGGTTTAGGAGACATGATCTGCCTTTTACAAACCCAAACTGGGCAGGGTCCAGAGTTTAGAGATGACCAATGTCATTGTTTATAAGTTCCATGATGAAATGCTCCATTGCCTTGCAGACCAGGCTCATCAGGCTAATGGGGCAGTAGTTTCTGGAGTGGAAAGGGGAAAGGAGGAGCTGAAGCTAACTGGGTTGGCCTTCTCAAATGTTCTCCCTGGAATAGGTAGGATGAGGTAATGACACTAGGCAGGGAAGAGTGTCCCAGATCAGATTTACAGTAGGGGTGGGCAACTGCAAAGCCACCAAATATAAAAACAGGATACCAAGACAGAGGGAGAGTGGGAAACAAAAATCAGAACAATTGTAGAAAAGTCTACTTAATACCTCACACACAGTGAGTAAAATAAAAGTGCTATAAATAACTCAGAAATAAGCAAAAAACAGGATGCTTAATGTTATATATCTCAGATTCATTAGCTCAGAGTCCTTCCTCTCACTTCTTCCGATTAGCTCAGTGTGAAATGGCAGAAATAGTCGCAAGTTAACTTCTTAAGTAACAAAGTTGAAACCTGAAACAACTTTAAAAAAAGCTTGAAAGAACCAATGAGGTGCTTATTCCAGGGCGTAGTCCAGGCAATCCCAGTCAGCCAATGACCACAAACAATTCACTCTCACTGAAATGCTATACTGGCCTTGGCTAAGCTACGATGACCTGGGACATGTGTTCAGACACACAGCCTCTACTAACAAACAGCTAGGCCCAAAACACAAGCCTGAGTATGGACAATGCTAACTACCAACACTACTTAGGTAGAAAAAAATGCAGAAATGTTTAAACAGATAAAGGATCAAGGAGACTCTAGAGAATGCTTTTAAATGCAAACAAGTTATATGATACACTCCTAGCAGGAAATCAGAACAAACAAACCCAACCAGATGCTTAACAATTGCAGAAAATTCTACTTAATACCTCACACATGGTGAGTAAAATAAAAGTACTATAAATAACTCAGAAATAAGCAAAAAACATGATACTTAATGTTATATATCTCAGATCTGTTAGCTCAGAGCCCTTCCTCCGACTTCCTCCGATTAGCTCAGTGTGAAATGGAATTGCATTTCTGTAATGCTTATAATTGTGCTATACAGTTAATCTACTACATTTACACTGTTATAAAGCTGTTTACTGTTTCACTGCATTTATCTACTGTTTTATACTGTTTTAACTGTATTTGTCATTGCTAGATACTGTTTCATTACTCTAATTGCATGTTTACTGAATTACTTAACTGTAAACTGCTTTTTCATACTGAGAGTTGTATTTTCTGTTTGTGAGTGCTTTATCTGTGCTTTTCTGTGCATTTTTTGAGGTTTCTGTGTTCTAGTCAGGTATCCTATAACTGATTTGTTTGCAGTTAAAAGCATTCCCTAGCATCTTCTTGCTCATTTATCTGTTTAAAACTTTCATTTAGTGGCTACAGATAGTAGCTGTAACAGTGTGCATTACTATAATTGCATTTTTTATTGAATTACTAAACTGTAAACTGCTTTTTCATACCAGGCCTGGTAGTTTTGTTTGTTGAGGTTCCTGTGTTTCTAGTAGCCATTTTCTGCTGATAGTGTGTCTTCATTATTATTGACAGTAACAGGGTTTCCTGACCTTCTCTAGCACGAGTGATTGGGTAACAATAGGGCTAGTAAGACTGAGTAGTAATTTGAGGTTCTTGATTCTTCCATCCTTTCTGGTATATAAATCCTGTGTCTGCAAAGGGCTGTGCATGTATTTATCAAGTTGTGGGTGGCAATTCATTATTGGGACTAACCAGAAATTCTTTAAGATTCCAAGAGCAGAATAAGTTATTTCTTACACTTGCAGCCTGCGCCCCCATTTATGCCAACTATATAATGGCACATTGGGAAACTGAATTTGTGTTTAATAGTGAATATAGTCCATACATTAAACTATACACGCGATATTTGGATGATATTTTTATTGTTTGGCAGGGTGACAGGAATATACTGGATATTTTTATTAATTATATTAATCAAACAGTTTGGTTCTTGAAGTTCACTTGTGAAACAAATGAAAAGATAATCACATACCTGGATATAAGTTTGACCTACAACAAAGATAAAAGTGAATTTACATCTAACATCTTTAGGAAGTCTACTTTTTCCATCTCTTAACTGCATTTTGATAGTTGGCATCCGGAACATCAAAAGAGAGCCATTATCAAAGGTCAAATGGTAAGGGCAGCACATATGGTCAGTGATGATTCTGATTTTGCAAGTGAATTGGATTTCATGTCGAATCTCTTTTTAAATAGGGGGTATCCTCAATTAATGTGTGAGGAGGTTAGGAAGGAAATACAATCAAAAAGAGATAGTGGACATATTCAATCTATTCTTAGGAGTACACAGGATCTGTTCAATCATAACTTTAATAGGCAACAGGACATAGGTAAAGATCATCTTCTATTTGTCCTTACTTTTAATGCAGATACTGACCACATTATTAAGATTATTGAGAAATATTGGACATCCCTAACAAGACTTAAAGATTTTTATGGTTTCACCACACGAAAGCAAAGTTTATTTTCAGGAAAGACAAGGCCTTTAAAGAGATGTTGGAGAAGGGTAGTTTTGTTAGGGCCAGTAATACAAATAAAAGTAAGGGCAATTTAAAATGTGGCAGATGCTCAACTTGTGTTTATATATTACCAACTTCGAATAAGATAATGATTAATAATATTTCTATTAACATAAATGGTCACTTTAACTGTCTTACTTCAAATATTGTTTATCTTGCGAAATGTCAATTGTGTATGGCTTTTTATGTGGGCAAAATGTGTAGAAAGTTCAGAGACACGATAAAAGAACATCTTTTAGACATTCAACATCATAAGTCCACCAATGCCCTAGCTCGACATTTAATGGCACATAGTGATCATAAATTTTCATTTTGTGTTTTACAACAGTTGACAAAAGACCCACAGGGTAGGACTACAGATTATCACTTAGATATCTGTGAACTTAAGTGGCAGATTTTACTTAATGCCCATTACCCTCCTGGGTTGAATGAATTTATTTCAATCAAACCTTATTTAAGGCTTAAACATATATTAGGATAAATGAACGGTTAAAATAATGTTTATTTACAGTAATTGAATTTATTTTTCAATAACTGTTGTTTTTTATGTATTACAATAGTTTATTTTATCATTACTTTCCTTATTACATATATATTTTTTACCATCTTTATCACACAATTGTATAGTTTTATTTTATTATACTTATTTGTGAGTCTACAGAGAGTGTTAAGTGTTTTTAATGTTTTTAATGTGGTTGTTTTGATTCAAGCCTGGATCTTTGGGCGGGTCATTCAATCTTATTACTACTTGTTAAGTTGTGCATTGGTTAATTAACCTATTAGTGTTAGTATATATGTTTGCTGGTTCCAAACACTCTGAAGAAGTCCTTTGGGACGAAACCTAGGTCAGTGTTGGAGCACCGGTGGTTTGTTTGCACAATAAAGCTGTTTTGGATGAGTTTCGTTCCTTCGTGGATTCTTTCAGTAATATTTCTTACACTTATTTCATTGAATTACACTTCTGTAACCCTTATAATTGAGCTATACAGTTAACCTACTACATTTTGCACTGTTATAAAGCTTTTTACTGTTTCACTGCATTTATGTACTGTTTTACACTGTTTTAACTGTATTTTTCATTGCTAGATACTGTTTCATTACTCTAATTGCATGTTTACTGAATTACTTAACTGCAAACTGCTTTTTCATACTGAGAGTTGTATTTTCTGTTCATTTTTGATGCATTATTTTGAGGTTTCTGTGTTCTAGTCAGGTATCATATAACTGATTTGTTTGCAGTTAAAAGCATTCTCTAGAGTCTCCTTGCTCCTTTATCTGTTTAAAACTTTCATTTAGTGGCTACAACTAGTAGCTGTAATAGTTTTCCATCCGCCCTCTCTATTGGTGTCTTGTTCTTATACTTGGTGGCTTTGCAGTTGCCCACCCATACTGTATATTTGATCTGGGACACTCTTCCCAGTCTAGTGTGATTAGTTCATTCTACCTAATAGAAAACATTTGAGAAGGCCAACCCACTTAGATTCTTAATGTTGAATTGTCTTCTATTCCAGCTTTCTCCTTTTCCATTTTACTTAAAAAAATCTAAGCTTGTTTCCCCCTTTCCTGTAACTAGTCTTGTCCAGATACAGATTTGCCATATCCAGGACTGTTTGTAAGCTCCTGAGCACCCCAAGCCTGTCTGTGTTAGAGGGAAGCCTGCTAGCTTATCAGTGGGAGTGGTAAGAACTAGGTAACCTATCTACCACATAAGGAGTGGATTCTGGCCCAGAAATTGTAGTTATTGGCCTTTTGGGCAGTTTTTCCATCTCTCTCAACTTTCTGATTTAAAAGCTCACATTTGCATTTGTTTCCCCCCTTTCCAGTGACCAGTCTAGTCTAGATACAGATTTGCTGTATCCAGGACTGTTTGTAAGCTCATGAGCCCCCCAAGCAGTCCTGTATTGGAGGGAAGTCTTCTAGCTTATCAGTGGGAGTGGTAAACACTAGGTAACCTATCTACCACATAAGGAGAGATTTCTGGCCCAGAAATTGTAATTATTGGCCATTTGAGCAGTTTTTCCATCTATCTCAACTTCTTGATTTAAAAGCCCACATTTGCACTTGTCTCCCCCTTTCCTGTAACTAGTCTAGTCCAGATACATATTTGCTGTATCCCTTGAAATCCACATCCCACCCCCACCCCCCAGTAAGGAAACCGCTGTAAAAAAACTTCTCCAAAGCCAACTTCATGCTTCTCAAGTCAGAAATGGCAAACTTCATGACACCCATGCAGACGGGAACTGAAAGTTCAACTGCTGAATCCTACACTAAGGCACTGTATGAGCACATCCACTCATGCATGAATCGTGCCATCCCAAATAGAACCAATATGCTCTCCTCCAAAAAAAGGAAGCCAATCTGGTGGTCCTCTGCCATAAACAAACTTTGCAGCGGAAGGAAGAAACTGTTGCAGAAAAGAGGAAAATCCCAGGATGCAAAAAACTCTCTTACCAGCCTCAGTAAGAAACTGAGATCCCTCATAAAATCCTCCAAAGCTAGTTACGAAAATTAAATTGCCAACGATTCCAAAGACAACCACAAGACATTCTATAGCTATGTCAAGAATCTAAATGGCAATGCTCAGATCTGCTCTGACCTACAACCGAATGGCAATAAATATACTGATCCCAAGGATATTGCCAATATCCTGGCAGATCAATTCAGTGCCAACTTCACCCCCTAAAGGGCCCATCTCAATACTGAAAGATTGACAAATTCCGGTAATCATGGCCACACAGGTAAAAACCGCACTCTCCAAAGCTAAGAATACAGCATCCATGGGACCAGACAACATCCCGGGCTGTGTACTACATGAACTACAAAATGAACTGGCACCTTACCTAAGTGTCATGTTTAATCATATCCTCATCTCAGGCATCATGCCCACTGAGTGGCACACAGCTACAGTATCCCACTCCACAAGGGGGGATCCACCTTGGATCCCAGGAACTAGTGCCCCATCAGTCTGACTAGCCTTATCTGCAAGGCCATGGAAATTATTATCATGGAAATTATAAACAAAGACATTGGCAACCTTCAAACACTGGACCCACCCAGTCTGGTTTTGTGAAGGGCCGATCTTGTCTCCTGAACCTGATTGACTTCTTCGAATCAGTCTCCAGAGTCGTGGATGAGGGTAAGATGGTCCACACAGCCTATCTGGACCTCACCAAGACCTTTGACACCATCTCCACTCTGGAATCATAGATAAACTAACTAAGCTGGGCATTAATCCCTAGGTCACTCGATGGGTTGCCAACTGGCTTACTGACAGAACCCACACTGTAAAAGTAGCCAACTCCAAATCCAGCTCCAGACAAGTGACAAGTGGAGTATCTCAGGTTCAGTCCTGGGATCACTCTTGTTTGATATCTACTTCTCTGAAGTACAGGCCAACACTAAGGGACTCTGGCTAACAAAGTTTGCAAATGACTGCAAACTGGGAGCCATTATTAAACCCCCAAATGCTGTGGATATTCTACAAAAGGACCTTACAGAAACAGATGCTTGGTGCCAGAGCCATGGGCTGAAGCTCAATGCCAAGAAATGTATAGTTATCCCCTTTGGGAAAAAACAGGTACCCATGAATTACCACATAGGTGGCAGTACACTAAACATCAAAAGTGTGATAAGAGACTTAGGGACACACCTTCGATAACCACATTGCCACAACAGTCAGGAAATCTTTCTATATGGCACACCTCATCACTAGGGGCTTTTCATCCAGAAAAAGGAGGTCATTGTCCCACTGTACACATCCCTCATTAGACCCATTATAGAATACAATGCTCTGTTTGGTATGTACCTCTCAAGACATTTGCAGCAACTGGAAAGGCTGCAGAAATACCTCACTGAAAGAATCACAGGCCTAAAGCAGATGCCCTATGCTGACCATCTAAAAAAACTCCAGCCATACTCTGTCACATATCATCTACTCAGAGGCGATCTCTGCTTAACATGCAAGACCATATCAAACCCAGAGCTGTTGGACATGCTACACTTAAAGAAATCCCAATCCGTCAGAGCCACATACTCCAGGGATCTAAACCTTGTCATCACAATTAACAAAACATGCTGGAGGGATAGGTTCCTGACCCAGAGACTCCCCATACTCTGGAACAGACTGCCCATACATGTCAAGCAGAGTGCCTCTTTGGCCCTCTTCAAAGGAACTTTGATGATTGGATGGGAGATAGGAAATTCACCCCAGGGATCATGTCAGTCACCCTGCTAGACAGGTGGCCAGGGAAGTAAATATTGTGGAAAGAAATAGCCAGGGAATTGTTATGGCTAGGCTTGTATAGGCCCTAGGGCTGATAGCCTAGTACCAACCTATGAACCTATGAACCTGTGAAGGACTGTTTGTAAGCTGCTGACCCCCCCCAAGCCTTTCTGTGTTGGAGGGGAACCTTCTAGCTTATCAGTGGGAGTGGTAAGCACTAGGTAGCCTATCTACCACATAAGGAGTGGTTTGTGGCCCAGAAATTGCATTTATTGGCTGTTTGGGCAGTTTTTCCATCTCTCTCTCTCTCAACTTTCTGATTTAAAAGCCTGCATTTGCACTTGTTTCCCCCTTTCCTGTAACTAGTCTAGTCCAGATACAGATTTGCTGTATCCAGGACTGTTTGTAAACTTCTGAGCCCCCCAAGCCTTTTTGTGTTGGAGGGAAGCCTTCTAGCTTATCAGTGGAAGTAGTAATCACTAGGTAGCTTATCAACCACAAGAGGAGTAGTTCATGGCCCAGAAATTGTAGTTTATTGGCCGTTTGGACAGTTTTTCCATCTCTCTCAACATTCCGGTTTAAAAACCCGCATTTGAGCTTGTTTCCCGCCCTTCCTGTAACTAGTCTAGTCCAGATATAGACTTGTTGTATCCAGGACTGTTTGTAAGCTTCTGAGCAATGCCAGAGTCTGCTCTTCAATTTTTCCCTTAGTTCTACTAGTTTTCTCCTCTCCTGCACTTATACTAGCTTATTAGTCTAGCACTTTACAAGACTTCTTGTAGCAATTATTGTAGCACACAAAAGTGCTACCAGCACTAAACGTTCTACAAGGAAACAGATCCAGTACTTATTATCAATGCCCACCCCTCCAGGCATGTCTAAAGGTCAGTTCCCAGTGCTTTCTCCTATTAACCTGGTGAACTTGGGCATCCTGAGGCAATGTAGCATCTGCCTCATGTACACTGACAACCCTCTCCTCTTACCTTCAAACACTCAGACTTGCGAGAGATGCACTTATATATCCAAATTGGAAGCCACGCACTCCCCAGCCAAGACCGGAATAGCTGATCAAGAGGAGAAGGTCAACACTTGCACCACACCACATGGAACACATAGCCCTCCAGAACACACACCAGCACTGCCTTCACATAAAAACACAAACCACACACCCACCTTCACAGAGGCTTTCAATAAAAATCTACCCAAACAGCAGAGACCTCCAAGGCGTAAACGCATTCAACCACCACAACACAACACTAATCACGAAACACATAACTGTCCTAAGCAGTGTGACACTCAACCAAAGCCCCTAAGGCAAAACAGCATGCCCAACACACTAGTCATAGGTGACTTGATAGTGAGGCACACTGATGTCCGACTCACTAGGTTGAATAAGGAGAAAGTAACAGTCAGCTGCCTGTAAGGTGCCAGGATCCACCACATAATGCACGCACTCAGGTCCTTCAACAACAGGAACAAATATGACTCTATCATTGTAAATGTGGGTGTGAATGACCTGAGATGTACTTCCCTGGACTACATGAAGAGAAACATGGAGGAACTCTTGGATTATGTAGCCCAGGCGGCTATGAACTTAGCCCTGAGCAGCATCCTACCATTACCCAGAATGATACCATAGTACAAGCAGAAAATGATTGATTTCAACAATTGGCTAAGTTTCTGACGTCATTTTAAGGGGATCCAGTATCTGTCTGCCTGGGATGACATGATTGACAGACTTTGATGATTTGCCAGAGATGGTCTGCATATGTCACCCCTAGGCTTCTGGATACTGGCCAAGGCTGTTGCCACCACTATAGTGCCTTTTTTAGGTTGTGTTCCAAACACCAAGTTAGCACCATAACAGCTACAGACAAATGCAATCTGATGGTCATGCTGCTCAATGCTAGAAGTCTAAATCTCAAAATGCACTCACTCGAAGCACACCTTAAAATGGAGAACATCAACATTTGTGCTGTAACAGAGACCTGGTGCAAGGCAGCAGAAAGCACCCCTGCACTGACAGGCTATAACTCATTCCACACCTTTCGATGCCAGAACTTGGACCAAAGCTGCAAAGCCAGTGGTTTTTCCATATTCATAAGTGATGCACACACCTCCAGACTGGTAGCACAACATAACACATGAGAGATACTTCAGGTGCAGCTAATATTGGGTAAGACAGTGATTCAGGTCGTGGCCTGCTATAGGTCCCTAACTATGTCCCAAGACTCGTACTCCATGTTCCTCAGCACCCTGGAGAATATTAGGTTCCAACCTAACACTCTCTTACTAGGTGACTTCAACTACCTCTCCATTAACTGTGTAAACTACTCATGTACCAATACACTTGCCCAACATTTCCTGGAGTTCATTAATTCCAATGCCCTGGACCAGCTCATTCTTACACCCACTAGAGGTAGCAACATCCTTGACCTGGTTATTACTAACATGGGCGACCATTGCTCTACACCAATAGTCAGCTCCTCCATGGTTAGATCTGACCACAAACTAATCACCTTGGAAATCCACATCCCCCACCCCCATGAAAAACTTCTCCAAAGCTAACTTTGGGCTCCTAAAAACAGAGGTGGCTAACTTCACGGTACCCGTGCAAATGGAGAATAATTGCGTGACTGCAGAATCATACACCAATGCACTGTATGAACACGTACACAAATGCATGGATCTCACCATACCTAAGAGAACCAAGATGCTCTCCTCCAAAAAAAGGAAGCCAATCTGGTTGTCCCCTGCCATAAACAAACTTTACAACAGAAGGAGGAAACCAATGCAGAATAAGGTGAAGTCCCAAGAATGGAAAAAAACACCCTTATCAGCCTCAACAAAAAGTTGAGATCCCTCATCAAATTCTCTAAAGCTAGCTATGAAAACAGAATTGCAGCAGATAGTAAAGACAACAACAAGACCTTCTATAGTTATGTAAAGAATATCCACAGCAATACTCAGATTTGCTCTGAGCTACTGCACAATGGTACCTCCTATACTGAGCCAACAGATATTGCCAGTATACTAGCCGACAGATTCAGTGCCAACTTTACCCCTCACCTCCCAAAGGACCAATCACAATACCAGTAGATTACCAGTCACCCAGAATTACTGTTGCACAGGTTAAATCAGCACTGTCTAAGGCCAAGAATACAGCTATTATGGGACCTAACAATATCCCTGGTTGTGTTCTACATGAACTACAGAGTGAACTGGCACCTCACCTGTGTGCCCTGTTCAATCATAGCCTCACCTCAGGCTTTGTCCCTACTGAATGGTGCACTGCTACAGTCATCCCTTCCCAAAAAGGAGGAGCAACTACAGACCCTGGGAACTATTGCCCCATTAGCCTAACGAGTCTGATATGCAAAGCTATGGAACACATCATCATGGAGCTAATAAACAAGGGAATCTCCAAACTCTGGGTAACACACAGTTTGGTTTTGTTAAGGGTAGATCATGCCTGCTCAACTTGGTTGACTTCTTTGAGTCAGTCAACAGAGCTGTGGATGAAGGCAAGGTGGTTCATACAGTCTACCTTGATCTGGCCAAGGCTTTTGATACCATTCTCCACTCAGAAATCATACAAAAACTCACTAAGCTTGGCATCAACCCCTATATCACTAGGATGGTTGGAAACTGGCTCACAGATAGAACCCACAGTGTGAAAGTAACTGACTCCAAGTTAGACTGCCAATGAGTCGCGAATGGAGTCCTACAGGGTTCGGTCCTCGGTCCTCTCCTGTTTGGTATCTACTTCTCTGAAGTCCAGGCCAACACGAAGGGACTCTGGCTGACAATGTTTGCAGACGATTGCATGTTGGGAGTTATTATTAACTCCTCAAATGATGTTGACATCCTACATAATGGCCTCACTGAGACCAACGACTGGTGTCACAAGTATGGCCTTAAGCTCAATGCCAAAAAATGTGTCATCATCCCCTTTGGTAAAACACCTGGTTCCCATGAATTACCACATTGATAGTATTCCACTGAACACAGAAGGCGTTTAAGAGATCTGGGAACACAGGTTGACTGCAACCTCTCTTTTGATCACCACATTGCCACTGTGGTCAGAAAGTCCTTCTATGTGGCACATCTCATTACTAAGGGTTTTGCAACCAGGAAGAAAGTGGTCATTGTCTCTCGCTACTCTTCCCTCATTAGGCCAACCATCGAGTACACTGCCCCATTTGGCATGTACCTCACTAGACACCTGCAACAACTGGTGTGACCACAAAAGTACCTCAAAAAGAAGATCCTAGGCCTTAAATATGTGTCCTAGATGGACAGACTCAAAAAACTTCAACTATTCTCTGTCTCATATTACCTACTTAAAGGCAATCTCTGCTTGACTTACAAAGTCATGTCTGACCCAGCTCTGTTAGAAATGCTACATCTAAAAAAATCCAATTCCCTCCACACCACATGCTCCAGAGAGCTCAAACTCATTACCACAATTAACAGAACATGCTGGAGGGACAGGTTCATAATCCAGAGCCTGCCCATGCTATGGAACAGACTCCCCATACATGTCAAGCAGAGCACCTTGCTGACCCTCTTCAAGAGAAATCTTGGTGAGTGGATGGGAAACAGAAAATTCACTCCAGGGATAACTCCAGTGGTTCCACTTGACAGACGCACTGGGAACAAAGGTCGGGTGACACTGTTCCAATCCTATGGCTAGGCTTGTAAAGGCCCCAGGGCCATTAGCCTAGTACATACCTGTGAACTTATGAACCTATGAACAGTGAATGTTGAACCATTGATATTACCATGGTTTGACAAGGGGACAAAAAGACATTTTTATTTTTGGCATTCTGGTTCGGCGATGTGACCATTCAACTGAAGGCACATCAAGGTTTTGATTGTAAACCATATACATATGACATCTTTAGTCAGTCATCCTGCCATCCTTTTTGCCAAAGACACAGTTTTTCCAAAATTATTATTTCATTTTGTATTGAATAAAATGTCAGCACAACTTCCACTCCATTTTGGCATATGCAACACATATTTTTTTTTATCAAGCTCATTAACATTGCTTTCCAGTGTTATCTTGCAATATCCGTAGACAATCACATCCATTTAAACAATATTTACTTTCATATAAATGTTCCTTTGATTATAATATCCAAAACATTGTTGTACTTTTGTAATCACAAAAAAATCATATTCTATACTTTCCTCAGCATTATAGCCATCAAGTAGACGTTACTGTTCGTGTATTTGTTTGTACATCATTGCTCCCATTACTGGCAATTTTTGCAGTGACAGATACCTTATAAAATCCCCACAGTGTTTTTCTTCTCTAAATTTCCTTTTTTCATTTCTTTTTTTTTCTTTTTGCTTATAATGTGCTTAATCTATAATCTATATTTTTCTACATATTTCCAAGTATTTATTCTTTCATTATATTTTCATACCAAAACTTCATCTCTGAACCTATGCTTTTATAGTTAACTTCTGCAGGTTTCTTTTCTTTTGGTAGTCCTATGAAAAATATCTCCATCATGTTTCAAGTTTCCTTCATTTGTAAAAATACTTCTCAACCATCTTTGTGTCTTTCACGTAATAAAATATAGAACTATCTACCCATTTCTGATCACTTGAAACTGCACTTTAAATGTGACAAAACATAATAATGCCAAATGCACAATAGCATTTAACAAACATAATCCTCCAAATTTCTCTACATTATACAAACGTCTCCTCCTTATTGGATTAAAACAAGATCCAGATGGGAAAATGTCACACATTAATTCTTTTGCTTGGGACTCTGAAAACAGAAAAAGTTCCTCCATAATATGCTAACATCCCCAATAAAATTCTGTTCATTAAGTAAACTTTCTTTTTAAAAGACAGCTGAAAAAACTTCCATAACTAAATTGTCATATTTTAATTACATTTTTCTAAACATTTTTGGCAATCTCTACACTGCCTCAGTGCTCAACACTTTCACTTTTCTTTTGTTAAAATAAATTCCACCTATCTTAATGACATTGCAATAGCATTGACATTTCCCTTATTTACAACTAAACCTATCTCAGTCAGAAAATCTTGTTTTACTACACATATATTGCCTCCTTCATCCATAACTTATTACTTGTAATTATTGTAACCTCATCTGCATACAGTAATATATTTCTTTCTGCCAGCATAGTTGATACAAGCATAGAAATAATCTGAAATACTGTATTACTTTTTTAATCTATTGCTAATTGTCCTTCTTGATCTCACAACTGTAACATCTAATGGTTCATTTTCAGATTTTGCACCAAAACTGCATTACATTTCCTCACCCCAAAAGCACAAAAAAAAAATCCTTCTCACCCATGAAAATTCAGACATTCTTCAGCAATCAGAAATCTGTTCCTCTTCTGTTTATTTATGTTGATACAACTACTTCTTCATGTATTTAAGTGTCTTTATTTAGACATTCACCAGACTCTAAATCATTATTTTGTTGTTCACATATACAGTCAAACCCCAAATGTTCTTTAAAGCTGCATTTATTATGTATTACTTCACAATTTCATTTGGAATGTCTTCTTTCCATACAGTTATCACACCATTTCTTACTGCAGTCGTTAATTGAATGATCTGTTGAACCACAATTGAAACAATTTTTGTTATTCTGCATATTGTAACATACCTACCAAACCATATAAATAAATTACATTGTTTAACTGACCCAATGTTTCTTTTTCAGTTTCCAGGGTGACACATGCTTCCCACCTTCTATTCCTTCTAGACTGATTCACAATCAGTTGTATTTATTAGTCATTCAAGTGTTTTCCTCTTCTTTAGAGAATGGGTGAACTGTATATTGGCACCCTGATTGGAGAACAAGCATGTTATAGCAGGATGTTAATTTACAGGTAAAGCCTGCTTAAAAATGAGTCCACCGATTAACAGTAGTGTATTAAGCTGCTGTGGAGCTTGGACTGAAAGTACCTAAAAACACCATTATCTTACACTTGCTACGCAGAGCTTTTGCTGTGTAGTGAGGGAAAAATAAAATAAAAAAAAAATATTTGTATGTATGTGCGTGTGTTGCATGTGAGGGAGATTGATTGAGCCATTATTTTACAGTCGCTAAGTAGCGCCTTTGCTGTTTAGGGAGTGCAAAATTAAAAGAAAGTTAAAAAAAGAAAGAAAGAAAAGTGTGTGTGTGTGTGTGTGTGTGTGTGTGTGTGTGTGTGTGTGTGTGTGTGTGTGTCTGTGTATTTACGTTTATGTTTCTGTCCCTGTGTGTGATTGTATGCTTGTTTGCATGCATGAAAGAGGAAGTGTGCTTCTGTCTGTGTGTGTGAAGAGTGAGAGCACTCGAGCAGTGGCAGCAGCAGTAGCAGTAAACAGGTTTGCATACCTCTCAACCTCTTAGCTCAAGAAATCTAGATAAAGCCTGAAATAAAGAGGGAACAAAGGCTCAAAAATAAGAACAGATTTTAAATATTGCTTTTATATAATTAGAAAGTTGCTTGAATAACAGGATATGTGTTAGCATGCATTTTCTGAAGGAAATAAAGTCTGAAACAAATGTATGTCATTATTTAGTGACTTCATTTCCCAATGGCTGGCAACACACCACACATTTTAGGAGTAAGGGATCAAAAAATAAAGTAAATATCTGGATATTTTTTGAAAATGCTATATTTTGGATGTAAAATGCTTCCTCCAACACTGTTTACATATACAACAGTGACTTTGAAACATTAGGCGGAAGAACTATTTTACATCAAAGGAAAAAAAAAAAATATATATATATATATATATATATATATATATATATATATATATATATATATATATAAAAAACACAACAATTTTACATACAGCCCATTCTCTAAGCATAATAATGTTCTCTAGGGTGTGTGTTACAGTGTAAATAATGCCCTTCCAGGGGTGTAGAAGCCCTTTACCTGAGGTGTCGGGCTTCATAACACCCCATGGGTCAGTATTATTTATACAATAACACACACCCTTTTGGGGATTATTGCTTGCTTAGCAACTTCATTCTTTATGTAGCACTTAGCCATGAAATCTGATACCCCACACTGACAACAGCTGCTGTATATGATATATATATATATTTTTACCAAATTAATTTTGTACTCCTGCTCACCACCTGTTCTACTCCACTTCTATTTGCCATTTGTTCTTTGATGCTACTATCCTGTATTGACAATACAAGAACTAACTTCTTTATATGTAATCCTTCCTCTTGACTCTCATAATCCTTCATGATCGGCTGGAGGCCTTCTATTTCCCAACTGCTATTCATACCACCTTCAGATACCTTATCACTTTTGTTTAGTATGTCTAACTCATTATCATAAGAAAGCCCCCCTGCTTGCAATTTTAGAGTCTGGATTTTAACTGTGCCCACATCTACCAAATCATTTTGATCAAGCATAACTTCACTATTCTCTTCCACCATTACACCAACCTTTCTCCCAGCAGTCTTAAATCTGGAAAGAACAGCCAAATTTCTATGCTGACCTGGCCAAATTTTTCCTACTCTGTATGAATACTGTCTCGGATCTCCCATGAAAATATGCCCAGGCCTATTGAGACTAACCCAATCAACAAATCATAAATAGAAAAAAAATCCTCCTGATTATGAAACAACCAAGCAGTGTGAAACAAACACTAAATAAATGATCCCATAGATTGCTCAAAAGTTTGAAAGTAAAAAACACACAAAGTGAATCCCACTCCCCCAATCCCATGCTATCTTTTATACCAACTCTGCAACTGCAAAAGATAATGAAAGGGAAGCAATTGGCACTGTGTAACATCATCTGTTTCCCGCTCTTTGTATTAATAACCTGCATAACAAAAGATGAAAAATAATGAAAAGTTATAAGAAATTCACATCACCCTACATCAAGACCACAATGAAACATGACAGCAAAGAACATCAGAGCACTATCATGTAAGTTATATCAAAGTACAAACTTAAGATTGTTACAGATACTAAAGGAAACAATAACTCTTTAATTATGTCACAAAAATGAATAATGTTCAACAATGCACTGAAGTCATCCATAATAATATCGGGTCTATATTATATAAGCGAACGCAATGAATTGCGAATGCTATATAATCAACCCACAATCCCTGATAACCCAAAATGTCTAACACACGGATCAGCAAATTTTTTCCCAGGAAAAAAAATCGCTGATCCGTAAAAAAAAAAAATCAAAGCACAAAATAAAATGGGGAGCTTCACCCCCCACTTAAATATATCAACTCTGAGATTGCACCACAGTGGAGGAAATGGCAAAGTCCCGAAAACAGACCAGTGATTTTTTTCCCTAGGAAGAAAAATCACTGTTCTGTGCTTTCAGTATTTTGCCATTTCGCGTATTGACGTTTGACTAAACATCATTCGCAGTTCATTGCACTCGCTAAAATAATAGGGACCCATAATATCACAAATTCCAGTTCTGAGGATATAGCCAAATATTAGCAGACAAATTCAGTGCTGCCTTTATAACCCAACTACCCACATTGTTGCAACCACTATCCCTGAAAGTTCAGTTTAAAATGTAAAAACACCTTTTAACATGTCTTTGCATCCCTTTCAGATCCTAACAATAATGTTTCTGTGGGGTGAGATAACAAACCAGGCTGTGTTTCTGTCTCATGGTTGTTTTATCAGTGCCAGGCATGCACTAATTTGAATATATATTTAAAATGTTTAACCACAGTCTATTCACAGGGTTTGCCCCTGATTTAGGGAGAACAGCCAGCCACTGTGACTCTTCTGCACAAGGGTGAACCCATCAGCCTCACCAGCCTTACAGTATATGCAAAGTCCTGGAATATATCATAGCAGAGATCACTTATATAGACAAAGGCAACTTAACTGATCTAAAACCCACTCAGTGTGGTTTTGTGAAGGATATGCCCTGTATGTTGAACCTAGTAAATCTCTTTGATGATTTTACACAAGCTGTAAACAGTGGTCACTCTGTATACACTGCTTATCTTGAACAGACCAAGGCTTTTAATAGTATCCCCTAAGCTGGTATTACTGAAAATTTAGACAAACTTAATATAAAATTCTACGTTGTCTGATGGATAACAAACTGCCTATCCAACAGATTCTGAGTAGTGAGAGTTGCTGGTATCCTCTCTGAATATACAATTTTAACTAATGGGCTACCACAAGGATTATTGGGTCTTCTCTTGTTTGGCATTTGTTTTGCAGATGTTCAAGCCACTATCCATGAAGTGAGGTTGACCAAGTTTACTGATGACTGCAATCTGGACACTGTTATCCACTTACCCACAGATACTAAAATGCTCCAAAAAGGGCTAGAATATGCCCATAACTGCTGCACTGAAAACAGATTCAAGCTAAATGCAAAAAAGTGTATTATAGTAGTATTTGGCACAAAAAGCTATTCCATCCTGCTATGCCATATGTCCTCTTCAAACAGATATAGTCATAAGAGACCTGGTACTTATGTGGACAGCTATGTCTCATTTAATCATCATGTTTCCACTATAGTCAGGAAATCCTTCTATCTGGCCCAGTTAATTTCCAAGGCACTATCATCAAGATTCAACAAAATCATCTTACCTCTGCATGCTTCCCTTCTCACACCCATCATCAAATGCTGTGCCCTCTTTGGTATGCATGAATTCAAGCATTTTGCTCAACTATAAAGGCCCCCCCATAATTTTTAACCAAAACACTTAAAAGCGTTAAATCTTTCAATGATACTGACAGATTAGCACAACTCTCTTTATATTCAGGAGCCTACTGGCTACTCCAAGGTGATCTGTGTCAAGCCTTTCAAGTCGTGAAAGACCCAGTCCTATTTGACCACTTATTTCTTTGCAAAAACAACAGCTTTATAAACACTAGTACTAAGGACCTAAGTTTAAACAAAAAAGAAAAAAATATATAAACAAGAGTCACTGGAGGGATAAGTTCCTAACTCTAAGTATTCCTAGGGGTGAACCTCTATTTGTTTAAGCACATTGGAGCACAGCAGCTCCTGTTTTTGCGCCACTGAGCTGAGATGAGCAGGGGGGTGTATCTAGTGCTGTTAAACTTTGTTTACCTTGTGGAGCATGTTTAAGGTGGTTTGAGCTATGCTGAGTGTGCCCATTCATGGGGGGGGGTGTCTGTTAACTGCTGAGTGTTGTTTATACCTGCGGCGTGGGTTTACATGCCTTGCCACAGTGCTTAGCAAGGAAAGCTGTCAAAAAAAAAAAAAAGAAGTTGATTGAAAAAGCCAATCAGATATAAATTACTGATAATCACTGGTCTGCCTAAACTGGGCCATCCCAACTCCTCAGTGATGTACTTGGCAGATGGAATGCATCATAGTTAGCCAATCACACAAGCTGCATCTGCAGTAGAGCACTATAAAGTATGAATGCACCCTACAATATGATTTTCCCCCATACTCTACACCATTGGAGTACAGACTTGAGAATTTTAACTGAGAGAATGCTATGGGCTGCTGCAGCTCTGCTACATCTGTATGTGCTAAATGTTGGGGTCAGTGCTGCTGCTGCTGCTGCAGACAATAGGCCTAGACTGAGAAGGAGAAGAGCATTCAGGCCCAGAGTAAACTTCCAGGAGCTACATGAACTGGAGATTGTAGAGCGCTACAGGGTGGACAGGGACATACTACAAGAACTCACCGAGCTCTACCGCCCTCAACTCAGACCCAGAGCCAACAGAGGGGAACCCATCCCATTGGAAACAAAGGTAGTATTAGGATACTAGCTACAGGTAGTTTCCAAAGACCAACCGGGGACACAATGGAGGTCTCACAGGCATCAGCATCTAGGGTACTCCACCAGCTCCTAGATGCCATACAAACACACTCTAGTGAGCACATTTATTTACCTCTCACCCCGGATCTCCTCTACCATGTAGCACACTACCCTGACATAGTGTCTGCCATAGACTGCACCCATGTCTACATCAAAGCACTGCCAGTGAGGAGAGTAGAGTCTATGTCAACCACAAGGGGTATCACTCCATCAACTGCCAGGTCATGTGCAATGCTCAAGGTATTAAGAATGCGGGTGCTGGCAACCCTGGCAGTTATCACAACTCCCATATCTGGCACGCATTACAGCTGTACCAGATATTTGCCAGGGGGAACATCCCATACGGCCATCTCCTGGGCGATGCTGGCTACACACTGGAACCATGGATGATGACACCCATAAGAAATGCACACACACCTACTGAAGAATGCCATAATGAGGCACACGCCCAAACTAGGAGCATGTGTTTGGGCTGCTCTGGTCATAGTTCCTGTGCCTCAATATATCTGGTAGAGCTCTCAGTACTCTCTAGCCACATGTGCACAGATGTTCACAGTATATGCTATGCTGTACAATATGATCCTGCAGAAACAGTTGTGGCAGGGTTATCACAGGAAAGGTATACACAGCCCCCCACCAGTGCCTAGGTCCACACAGCCACACACACACACAGGGGAACTCAGAGGAGGAACCTCCTGAGACTGTCCCTGTAGGCAGACATAGGCATACCCAGTATGCCCCAGCCTTGGCCAAGAGGCAGCACATAGCACATGCACTGACAACCTAGGGTCCTACGGACTGACACCTTAATCCGATTCGCATACATAGTAAAAAGGATGCCAGCCACACCACACAACCTGTACCTAATCATGTATTGGCTGTGTACTGTGTTATCAGACAGAGTCAGCCCTGAAACACAGGTGTCTCAGCCACTGCATTCACAAGGTAAGTCCTCTGCTATACAAGAAATGTATGGGGTACTAGACTGTGGCAGCATATGTATGGAACTGCTGCATGTATGCAAGGGAATAGAGTGGGCTACTGGCAACTTGCACAGATCTGACAGCCACTTGGGACAACAGGTGCTCTGTCCAATGCTGAGTGCCCCATAATATTCATTAGGCCACATGGCTGGAAACCCCACTGCATTGTGCAAGAGAAATGCCAAACAGTGGGGTCATAGGACAGATGCACAAATGTCAATGCCATAGTCCCCTACCCCCCAACACATCTGTGTTTCCATACAACTGCAGTGTCAGAGTATGTTTGCAATGGTATATCAGCAGACCACACATTTCCAGTGCTGTGACATACAACCTGCCCACATATTTTACCCACAAAATGCATGCCTGTATGCTGTTGATAGTGTGAGGAATTAAACCTCTCCCTGTCTTTGGTGGCTGATGTGGCTCACTGGGCTAAGGACATTAGCATGGGTGATGGTGTTGATTGTTCGAAGCTGGCAGCATATGCAACTTTTGCATGTGAGTTACTTGTATGGTAGGAGTCCCAAAGACTGTCTTAGTGCCACAATCTATGACTGCAATACAGCTGGACAAAGCCAGAAAAAATGGGGAGACAGAGGGCCAAACATACAGACAGACGTTATACATGGTCTGAGTAACCTAGAAGGTGGCTAATATAACAGCAGGTTGCACCAGGTTAGATTAGCTGTAGGATGTAAAGGCCATCACTTAAATGTCTCAGTAGTTACAACACTCCAGTGCCTGCATTTTATAGTACAGTACTGGAAAACCACAACTGTATGAGGAACAGAGCAGACATATGGGGCAATAGGCTGGACATTCTATAAAAACATATACAGGGAGAAGTATGCAAACTGTCACCTTCTATGTGGTGTTACAGCATGTACCCCAGCACATCAAACTTCTGAACCTCTTAACAAATCTGGCCAAAGCCATGAATATAAATGGGACGAAGGCCCACAAATAGAGGCAAGTGTTAAATATTGCATTTACAAATGTAAAGAATTGATAGACTAACAGGTCTTGCATTACCATGAATCTCCTGAAGTGTCTGTAGTGTGAATCTCAAATGCCTGTCATTATTTCCTAACGTCACTCTTTAATAATTTGCCACTAATGTATCAGAAAACCACAATGTTATGTAACACGGACCAAAGATATGAGGCAAATATCTGGGCATTCTGTGCAAATCTGTACAGTTGGTATGTATGAGTCACATATTACATTCAGCAAACAGCTGGGGAATGCCTTGGACAAAATATCAGGAGGTGCTGGAGTGTGGAAACAGGTCCAGCAGACAATGGTCTGCAGCACACAAAATCCTGGACTACCTGGAGTGCAGGTAGATCTGGCCTGGAGTCACCTTGTAAGTACTGACAGTCACAGTGGGCATGCTCCTACACTTAGCTAACTTAAGCCCATGTCTCTTGCCTATTCTGCCCAAAGAATAGCTATGTGGAAATATGTCTGTGCATACAGACATCTATGTATGTCTCCCCCTATCCCCCTCACACATGATTACCCTAGTTATCAGTATGTGGCACATATATATATATATATATATATATATATATATATGTTAACAAAATATGTATACACACACACACACACACACACACACACACACACACACACACACACACACACATATATATATATATATATTGCTAAATAATGTGTAGACTGACATAGGCTCTCCACACATATCTACATAACACATTTATATAACATACGCACACAGCAAGAGTTAAGATGACATCCCTACTATACACGCACGCACGCACGCACACACACGTACACACACATGTATATATATATATATATATATATATATATATATATATATATATATATATATATATATATATATATATATATATTGGGCAGGCGATGCCTGAATAAACTTCTTTTCACCATAGCTGTTTGGATTTATTTTGCAACTGTGGAGTGCTGGATTGTTTTGGGGAAATAGTATTGATTCCGTGCACTCACCTACATGTTCTGTGCACTTGGCGTTTTGTATGGATATATATATATATATATATATATATACACACACACACACACACACACACACACACACACACACACACACACACACACACACACACACACACACACACACACACACATATATATACACACACACACACACACACACACACACACACACACACACACACACACACACATATATACACACACACACACACACACACACACACACAGACACACACATATATATATATATATGTAATATATATATAATATATATGTGTGTGTGTGTGTGTGTGTGTGTGTGTGTGTGTTTATGTAGGAATGCTCTCCTCTTACCTGCAGAATGCTATGCTGTGGTTATCTGCACCTACACATCACAACAGTTACCTGATGGTAACAGACCAATGCCACAAAAGGACAAAATAAACACATTCACAGAACCCTGTGCCTGTGGAATGTCACCCTGTAGACAGACAACGGTGAGCAGGTGGTCTAATGTGCAATGGTTATAATGCAGGCCTTGGAAAGGCCATATTGTCCATGGCAAATTGTCCACCTACCAAACTGCAACCAGCCAGACATGACCATACTGAGAACTGTACATACATAGCAGGGGTAGTAACAGGTATCCAACTCCTATGACACTAGAGACAATAACAGCAGCATGCTGAAGTACTCTGCAGACCACACATGTTGTGTGATACAAGGCCACTTTGTGTAGGCCACAAGTACAGTGGCTGCATCCACAAATGCAACAGACATAACCTGTGGTACATGCAATAAGTACTGAGAGCTATGTCTGTGCAATGGTGATTAATTTTATGGACCTGTGACTAGTTGCCTTCCTCAACAGTGGCCTCCTTTACAAAGCCTGCTGATGTTATCCACCTTAACAGCACTGGCTGACAATCTGTTTTCAAGTAATCTCTGTGGTGCATGTGATAAGTACTGCAAGCTCTAGTGTGCATTACTAGACACATAGCAGTTTTAATTTCACAACAGCTAGCTCTGTGTGTAAATATCATCCCTTGCAGCAGTACAGATATGCCATATCTCTGAGTAGTGGTTGTACAGTTTAAAGCCCTTTGACTACCTGATGGCATCTACATTGGCCTCCTTTACAAAGCCTGTGGATGTCATCCACCTTAACAGCACTGGCTGACAATCTACTTTCAAGTAATCTCCATGGTGCATACAATAATTACTGCAAGCTGTAGCATGTACTACTAGATAGGTAGGGATTCTACCCTCACAACATCCAACTCTGTGTGAGTGTGTCTATATGTATCTATCTGTAGCACTATGGACAAGCCCATATGAGCAATCTCTGTGCAATGGTTATGCATTTTATGGGCCTAAGACTAGCCGCTGGCCCCTAAATGCCCTCCCCTTCAAGGCCTGCTGATGTCATCCACCTTAAGAGTACTAGCTGACAGTCCAAACTCAAATAAACTCCATGGCACATATAATAACTATTGTGAACTATCATGTGTAATAATACATAGGTAAGGGCTCTAGTCTCTCACCAGCCAGCTCTGTGTGTGTTCATGTGTGTGGTTACAGATATATCATCTAGTATCACTATGGACATGCCTGTATGGGCAATTTCTTTGCAATGGTTATGCATTTTACAGCCCTGTGACAAGCTCCAGGTCCTGTATAGGCATCACTGATATCTGCCAACATCTAGGTTTCTATGGTCAAAAAACCCATGTGAATGTGTAAAGGGTATCAGACCTTCTCACAAAGTATGAATGGATAATAATGCTGGCTGCCCCCATTGTCCCACACATGACCTTCTACACATATGCGCATGCACAAATACTGCAGTATCTTTCTGATGTCATATTTTTACTGTGTTGCATGCCATCCTGTGCTGCTGTACTGCCATCATGTGTCCATAGAATAGCCACTCAAACCCCTGTAACATACACATACACAGGTCTGTGATACACCAGTCATTATGTCACACTACCACCAGTCTGACATTATACACCTAAGATACACAAGGCTTGCTGTGTAGTCATGACACATGCCAGCACACGGTGTCTATCATGGCCACAGCACCTGCAATGGCATGACGGTACTGCACTACACAACTACACTGAAAGTAATATAGTCACCCTGTGCATCAGGCAGATATTTGCATGTCCCTGCATTGATGGCACTGATAGCAGGGATGTAGCACAGGTATCATCACATGCACAGGGTGTGGTGTTGGACTGCCAGAGACCTAGGCTGTGCCATACAGTTGGCAGCATGTGTGTGAGTCAGGAAGGGGTGCTGGTCATATGTGCTGTGGAGAGGTGCCATGTGTATCTGTGGGTGACCTGCATGTGACAGTGATGTCTGAGGGTGTGTGTGTACACAGGCAAGCCCAGTGCTAGCCCTACACGTGTATGTTGGACAGCTGTGGACTGTACATAGCAGAGTGGACAGTTCACCATCTCTGGCCATGAACACAGGAACTTGCTCTGTCAGGAGTGGCACTGGCACCATCACAACCAAGGCCAGATGTGGTGCTAGTACCTGATGGTGACTGCTGTCTACTGGGCCCATGTCCACCACGGGACCTCCCAGGACCAGTTGCCCCTAGCCTGAATGTCGTGGTATAGACAGCACACTTCCCTCTGTAGTGCTGGAGGTACTGCCACTACATGGGCATGAATGTGCATGGAAATGTGGTCTCGCAGCAGATGGTGTTGTTGACCTATGTCCATGTGCCCGATGCCCTACCCCAACCAGATATTCCAGCACAGACAATGTGCGGGCAAAGACAGACACTGTCTTAGCCCACCATCTGTCCACTGCATCAGTGAAATGATCCATGGCATCACCATTGTGGTGGAGGCAGTCGTGGGTGTCAGATTGTACTGCATGCATGACCCTGAGCACCTGTCTGGTGTTGCATTTGGTACGTGACTGTGCCTCCATGACTGTCCGAAACATTCAGTGAGTGACCTGTGATGTGACATCTGCAATAGGAGTTGGATGGACAGCACTCCCCCTTCGAGCACTCCTGTCAATCTGCATGTGTGGGACCTTACCAGCTGTCTGGCTGTGGACAATGTCTACACTCACTGATGCCATAGTTGTCACACTGTCCTGTTCAATGTTGACACCATGTGACTGTCCAACATCTATGGCCTCTGGGGACTGGGGTATGTGTGCGCATACTGACTGTGTGTGGGGACAGTTGGGACAGAGGAGGGATGTCAAACTCTGGGACAGATTCAGCCCCCAACAATCCCACCTGTGCTTCACTATGCCACCATCATCATCATCAGAGCCCATGGTACACTGACATCAGGTCGTGAGGGAGACACACTCCAACCCCCCCCCCCATTCACCTGTGAGGAGGAAGACAAAATCAGTACAATATTACCTGCACTATTATTTATGGTAATCCACACATTTTCATACCAATGAGGAGCCACAACTGCATTACCAGTCACACATCTCATCACTGATTTTATGCACAACACACAAACACATAACAACATATACAGACAAGACTGGTCATTTCTAACATCCACTTCAGCTACATCCAGTGAATGTTAGCAGTATACTACATCTGTGGGGTATGCAATATGACAGTGTATGTGATAGAACTACACATAATACCAAGTGCACCTATCCTGAGAATGCTATGCCTGCTGTAGTATCACTGCCGCAGGTATGCACCAGTTCCCTATAGTGAGTGAACATGCATCCTGGAGTCATTGCCTCCTGTGTAGCAGGCTGCATACTTCTTCATGACTATAACTGCAAATGTGTTAGTGTTTGTACAAATATACAGCTGTGATTATCCATTGTATGCACTGTAGTCAACTGCTCCGATATGGAAGACACAAGTATTCCACTCTGGCTAAGCATAACAGTTATGTCTTGGGCAAAATAGCAGTCCTTAATGTTCATATGGTATATATAAGCCGTAAAACAATGGTATCACACTTACCAGGTACAGGACCATAGACTCTGGCCACACCTGATGTACCTATGGAAATGTGATAGAGAGGGATTGTCAGCAATACCAGGAGTTGCACTGTTAGATTGTAATATGTGCATATATCCATATGTACAGTACCTAACATGATACTGCCTACATTGCTGATATTATGAGTATGTGTGCACAACTGTGTATTAAAACAACCCCCCAATGCAGATAGACCTGACACCCATTTATTGGTATGCAGAGCCTGCCACAATAACTGATACAGTATTACACTGGTGAACAAAGTAAGCTTGCCTGGATGCTTCTCTGATGTGGATGCTGTGGCAGCCATCTCCAGGATGTATGGAGTGATGGATGCCTGGAGCTGGTGGTTGATTCTAGGTTTGCCAGGAATTCCTCTGTGGCTGTGAGTAGTTGTTCTATTGTAGGCCCTCCACCGGTGGCAGCACGCTCCCTGGCCACAGCAGCTGCCCATTGATGTGTGGCATTGAGCATATCTGTGGCCCTGTATCGGACCTGCTCATAGGTTCTATCCTGATGTCCACTTTGGTTAACTGCCCTGACAAGGTCACCCCACAATGCTGCACACTGGTCATGATGTTGTTGACCCCTTGACAGCAGAATGTGATGATGATGCAGTCTGAGGCCATCCAGGGTAACAGCATTCTCAGCAGTTGTTAATGGGGTATGCCTCCTGTGATACATTGTTCCCGAAAGACAACAAGAGGGGGACACATTACAGGACCAGATACATGGACATCCACTATGTACAGACATTGCACAATCAATATGGCCTGCACTATCCACTACTCCCTGACACATCATACCCCACAGTGTATCAACTACGTATGTGCTATCATCAGGATAGTAGCAATACTGGGTATGTCCCCGTGACAGATTCTGCTGTATGCTCTACAACCATCACTGCAGTCTACTGTGGTGTGTCCCCTATGGGCAAGCTCCCAGTAATATGTCATACATCCAGTGTCAGACAAATAGCTGTGTGATATTACAACAACTATATGGGGACAGTCTAGCAACAGCATTGTACCACAGTGACAGACAGCAATGCAAACCTGCTGTAGTATATGTTCCCTGTAGGCATCCCACCTCTCCACTGGACAGATGCTTGCGGTCTGTGAACGTGTGCCTCATGAATGTGTTCCTTTTGGCAAAACATGGATGTCTGTGAAATGGTTGGCCATTCATTGATGTTTGTTGATGGACACTAGGGAATCTGGCTGTCACACACCAGACCCCTCAGAAAACACATATGCTACAGTAATATCTGTTAGTGTAGTCATAGTTTTACGTTGTATGGCCAATATGTATGCCCTGTCACTGAGGTTGGACCTGTGCCCCCCATTACTTATGGCTATGATTGAATGCCTGCTGTAGGGGGTTGACAGGTATGTTAGCCATAGCTCTCAACCAAAGAGGGATGAATGTAAATGAATGTAAACAAAACAGTGACCTAGTCAGGGTACAGCAGGGATAGTCAGGGACACCTGTAGAATGACAGCACTATTTATGTGTGGCATTGACAGGCTGAGAGGTTGTAAATGACAACACATCATTTGATGTTACAGGAGTGTATACCCTTATGTAGTGTCACTATGCCTAACACAGATTCCACTAGCTTTCCTACAACAGCCGACCATTGTAGGAGGGCGTAACAGGGGTAGAGCTGGGATTTGACTCAAAGCAGGGACAGTTGTGAGGCTTGCCTGTAGCTGCTGGACAGCAGAGTATAACCAACATGTCAACATTACAGATGTATGACAGGCCTACTGTTGTAATCCCTATTCCCCATACCTCCGTCCTGCCATCTGCATCCCATTACATGGAGACATCTATTACATACCTGGTTGAGTGCAGTACTCTTTTTTTGAAGTGTTCCTCAGAAAAATAGCTTGCAAAACCAATGTCTGTGTGAGCAAAACCACATGCAGACCTGTTCTCCATAGGCAGTTGATTGCCTTTTGTAGGTACTGCTCATTAACAGGTAATTGCCTATGCACCAGTCTGTGTCTCAGACTTGCTAATTGTTTCCAAAAAAGCTGGGTTGCACTTTTATTAGCCAATGACATGGCACCACAGTGCAATATTTAAGGCCTTCATGTAGGCCTTGGCCCCTTTCTTACACTTTGAGATGGACATTAGTGAGGTGTGGAGACTGCAGCATCACAGAGGGTAGGTAGAAATGCTGTCCACTGTTGAGATTTCTGAGGTATGTCCACAGTTTTGCATGATATGTTTGGCCATTGTCCCATGACATTGTGATTATCAGGGAGTTCAGTGGTAAACATTGTGGGTTGAGTTCAGTAAGGAGAGGGAGACATGTGAATGTGAAACTTCATACCCATCAGACTATGCAAGGTGATGCAGTAGCTGCTATTCTATCAACTCACTAGCTTTGTAGGGGCAAACTGTGAAACATGTCCCTGTCACTGAACAGTTCCCCCCCTTTATTTATGGTTGTGTCTGGATCCCTTATTCTAGGGGGTTGTGAGGTATGGTAGATCTGTAGCAGCTAGCTTAACATAGAGCTGCACATGTTCCAGGCTGCAGCTACTGCTGCAGCCTAAGGACACATGGGGGGAGTGTGACCTCTTTGGAGGACAGCAAGCTGTATGTGTAACTGATGCAGCAGTGCCAGCTGTGTTGTCACAGCACAGCCAGAGTAAGGGTACCCTTTGCAGTCCAATCAAGGCATGTGCGTAAAGTACATCTGTTAAGTAACAGTGTCAATCACAGAATAGTAAGCGGCATACAGTTTGGTATATAAATATGTGCAGTTTGTCCCTACCTACAGGCCTTTGACTTGCAAACAAGGATAGCAGTTAATGCAGTAGCAGCAACCTGTGTGGGTTAACATTTCATCACTCAGTTATCACTTGCTGTGTTCACAAGAATGTAATTGATGTGCAACACACTGGATTTGAACCCGGGACTATGGGTGGCAAAATATACTACATGCAAGGCATTTACCAGACTGAGCTCCTGAGTCGGTGCTGTAGCAGGTGTATTTGCAAAATATATGTGCATACATACAGTCTGTGACACACATCTGCAGCCATCATTATGTGCATGGCTTTCAAAGGCAGTTGTTTTGCAGCAGGGTCACAGTTGTACACATGTACTTTGCCATTGATGCCTTAGCAGGTGTGTTTAAAGATGTTGCTGATAAAAGGGAAAAATTATCTGCTATCATACCTCTCAACCTCTTAGAGCAAGAAATCTGGACAAAACCATCAATAAAAGTAGTACAAAGGTCCAATAAAAAGGGACAATCTTCACATATTGCTCTTACAAATATAAAATGTTTATAGAATAACAGGTGTTGCATTAGCATGTGTTTTCTGAAGGGTTTGAAGTGTGAAACTCAAATGTCTGTCATGATGTTCTAACCTCAATCTTTGATGACTTGCCAGTACTTTGCCAGAAAAATGTGATGCTATGAAACCAGGCCAAAAATAGGGGGCAAAACTCTGGGTATTCTGCAACAATCTGTACTGTTGACAGGTATGCCTGCTATCCCAGGCCTGACGTACATCCATTATTATTTATTTGGGTTTGTACTGGTGTAGTGTTTGCATCACAGTCCCAGGTACATACCCATTTTTCCCATTATATGTAGTTGCAGTTTGTCAGTGGCAATCAGTACATTTTGCTGGAAATACCTGTTTTGATTCAGAGCTGAGTGACCCAATGGGCTAATACTCTATGCTGTAGTTGACAGGAGCCTGGGTTCAAGATGTTGCAGGAGGTGATTATTCTGCTGATCTGCCTAACACTGTGAGAAATGCATAAGACCATTAAGGCACTTTTAAGCACTGTTAAGCAGGTTTGCTTGGGTTTGCATGGCATGCCGCTTAGCTCTGCATAAACCCACAGTAAAATTATAAAAGAAAAGAAAAAGGGGGTGATAGGACAGTGGTGAAATGGAGGCAATCAGGTAGGTAGTGTTGTGCAGGAAGGGTGTAGGAAAGGACTATAGCTTTCCATTTCTTGTACAGCAAAAACTGTGCAGGTTTTACAGAATTTATACAAGAATTTGGAGCCTCACACCCCAGAGAGAGGGTTGAGGACAACAAAAATTTGTTAATTAATTAATTAATTAATTAATTAATTAATTAATTAATTTCATAATTAATTGTGTCCAGTGAGCACATGTGCAAAATGGAGAGCTATGCATGGGGCGATACTTTTTTTTAAAGGAGAGAGTGGAATGTTGGGGGAGGGATGTAGGTACATGTGGGGAGGTAAGCTGGGTAGGAGAGGTTGCATTTGCAGACAAGCAAGACAGACAAGACAGCTGACAGGGGAGATGTGTGACACATGAGGGTGGTAAACACCTTGGACGGGGAGGGTGTTGTGGAGTCTGATGTGCATGTGCCTCCAGAAGGCAGCAGAGTGACTGAGATCCCCACCCATGGGCAGTCAGCACTGCTCCTTCACTGCCCCAAAGATGGATGTGCTGGAGGCTGGGCACCGGGGCCAAGAGACCCCACCAGGTTGTCCAGTCTGCCCTCAATCTAGTGCAGGTGATGTTCATAGCTCCTATGAGCAATCCTCCACACCATGGCTGGTCGCTAATCTTGGGTGACAACCCCCCCTCTCCACTCCACTCCTGGGGGGGAGATGGGCCCCATCCCCTGAGGCAGTTTCACCCAAAGGTGGTGCAGGGACAGCGGAGGGGGCACCACTGGCTTGGGTCCCAGACATGCTGGGACCCAGTGCCATTGTTGTCTGAGGTAGAGTAGGCAGATCACCCACAACCGGCCTACCCTGACATGCTGTGATTATGCAGGTAAAACAATACACATAGATGAGTTTTGAACAAAACCATTGTTAGTAATAACAGCATGCCAGAACATTGGACATAACCCCATTACAGGTCAATGCATATATGAAACACAACAATAAATAACAGAACAATCAGTATATTAACAACATCCCAGTAACAGTTATGGCATAAGGCCAACTGAATAGGTAATTCAACAAGATATGTTAATATGCAACCATAGTAATACATAACACTAATAAAACACACGCCACAAAATAAAGTTTATGGAACAACATATGTTAATAGTAAACCATAACCAATATATAATAATAATAATAATAATACATTTATGAAGATAAGGGGTGGGGAGAGAGAGAAATACAATCCATTAATACCATCATGGGGTATATAGTTGACAACAGTAATATTATCTACACTGCTGGTCTGCCCTTTCTTTATGTGTAAATGTGCCCTCTAGCTGCTGTTGCATGTACATACTTCTCAAGCTATCTGCATGGGACACTACGGGCCAAGCAGTAACACCTGCATGTACACAACTACAAAGAACACTTGCTCATCAGGTGGACCTATATAACTACCATGGTGTACTGTGGGCTGACGTACTGTTACTTTGCTATTGACATATAACCATATCAATGATACATCTGTGATAGAGGGATTATGCAACAGTAATTACATTTTCTGACAGTGTGACACTTGAGAGGCATGCATGTGTACAGTAAAGAGAGTACACAACTGTCATGCCTTGCTTGGCAGGCAGGGGGATAGAAACCAATAGCAGTGACTGCAGGGGGCATGTGCATCACATGTATTAATTGACTGCAGCAATCTTTACAAGACACACCAGGCATACAGTCATACCAGGATTGCACATTTTATTTATTTCTTTTATTTTCTTATTATTTCATGTATTTCCTTTATTTTATGCATTAATTCCTGATTGGTGGCAATGATTTCAACAGTCTGTGACATCTGAACAAACAATTATTTACACAATAAAATGAACTATCTCATCCATTTACCTGCAGTTCCTGTGGAGAGAATGATATCTGTAATCAGTATGTGACTGATACCATAATATTTCTGGCAGGCATGGGGATAGACTCCAATAGCAGTGCCTACAGTGGACATGTGCATCACATGTTTTAATTGACTGCAGCAACCTTTCCAAGACACACTAGGCATACAACCATACCAAGATTACACATTTTATTTCTTTTAAGTTAATATATTTTATTATTATTGTACATATTTCCTTTATTTTATGCATTAATAGCACATTTTTGGTAATGATTTTAACAGTCTGTGAAATCTGAATAAACAATTATTTACATATAATATAGGCTACCTCACCCATATACCAGTAGTCCCTGTGGCAAGAATATCTGTCATCATAACATATCTGATTCAATAATATTTATTAGTATATAGCACTGGATTCAAACCCCTGTCTGTGTATGGAAAAATGCACTTTGTACACAGCATTTAACAAACTGAGCTACTGAGTCACTGCTGAAAACTGACTGACTGATATTTACCTAGAGCGCACCTGGAAACAAAATATGACCTGGTACTAGTACTACAGTGTTATAGTACACTGCAATGACAGTTGAACAGACATGCATGTAATGCAATCATGACAGAGATACTGGGTAACCTATATGTTACTAAATACAATTCAGGTGTATACAATATATTTTTACTGGGTTGAAATATCAGCTCTAATTCCACAAATATTGCACAACAGTTTATTACAGATAGCCTCATGCATTTACTGGAATAGTTTTGAGTTTTTCTTGCATAACATTTGGCATTATGCAGTTGTAATTCCACAGTTATTGCACTACAAATGTTTTGTACATAAATGGTTCATGCTCTACTCTTTTTATGTCTTATTTGACTATAGATAGCATAATACAGCTGTACTCACCACACTCACGGTTCAACCTGGCCAGGTGCCCTGCATGCACCTCGACATTGCAAGCTCTTATCTCTGCAGCTGTTGGGAGAGAAGCACACCATTATGCATACCAGTTTAGCAGACATTCAAGATTAAATGTTGGTGAAACACAGGTAAACATACTTACATACATATGGAACATTGCCCATCTGAAATTCTTGGACCCAAGCATTCAAGAGAGCCCCCTTCCTTCTTTTCAGGTTGTCATGGTGGTGACGTCACTGATCACTTGTGCAGGAGATACCAGTTGCACTGGTGAGGTCCCCTTGCCAGCCAGTTCCTGGCATCTGCTTTGTATTCCAAGCCTCGGTAACCTCCCTGCATGAGCTGGTCTTCATGGTTTTTCACTAGGAGTCTGACCATGACCCTGGACTCCTCAAAGCCCCACCACTGTGCCCAAAAGCATAAACCCTCTCCAACACCTGCCATTTCATCCTTCAGAGACAGAACTCCAATGGATTATGGTGTATTCCTGCCTATTAGGCTTAATTTAGCCCTTTTTCTCACCATTACGTGCCATTGGGCAATTTTTAGAAAATGTGTTGCATCACTTAGCAGTGCACAAACCAGCTCAGATCAACTGAGCAGTGCTTAAACTGGCAATGCTTAGTAATGCTTAGCAGTGTGCAAACCAGCTAAGCACAGCGAAGCGGTACCAAGCACTGCCAAGCGGTGCTTAATTAGAGATTGTTTAAGCAGTGCTTATCATGGCTTAGAAAGGCTTAGCAAAGCACAGCAGTTCGTGATTTATAAATAATTGGCATAATTTATATTGCAAAAATAACTGCATAATTTCTCTTACATGTATTCAAACCCTGCACCTACTGTACATGAGGCCATAACTCTATCCACTTGGCCACACGAATATGTGGAATGCTGCTATACTTTTACATATACCTCTTAGCCATGTTTAAGCACTGCTAAGCAGTGTGCCATGCCACATAAACCTGCTAAGCAATGCTTAAACTTGACCTTTGAATCACAAATTAAATGCATCCAGTTTCTACTTTTAGATGTCTGGCATGTGTCAGTTCCTGTGTGCCACGCTGTGTAAACTTAAAATATATATATAAAATAAAATTTAAATACATTGCTATCATGCCCCTGGACAGTGCAGGGGGTGTGTTACTCATCTGCGAACACATTTAGTCTCACACTCCCTACACTGATTCAATAACCCTGTTCCATGGCTCTCCCTCAGTAATGCATAATCATTAACATTCATGGCGTGCTACCAATGGAGAATCGTGTACATGGACATGGTAATTTCCATGTAGGCTCTACACTATGCCTAAATGGAATTTATTAAATTTGGGGGGGTGGTCTTTATTTTGAAATCCTTCCAGATCTTGCTGGTTATGAATTTCAGCAGGGAATTGACGGGCAAGTTCAAGTATGGAGAATGCCTTTTTACCTAATGCTAATCTAAAATGTGGCCTTGCTTGACTGAGAGCACTGCCATTATTTGCTGTAAGCAAGAACTGGAAATTTTTGTAGAGTTTTTAAAGCTAGTGCAGGTCACTGTTGCTGTTAAATCAGTTTATAACTGAGGGTTGAAAGTAAGAGCATGGATCTTCCAGTTATAGATACACATTGTGACTTTTGTAGCAGTGTGAAATAGTGAATTTTGTGGCCTGAAAGAAAAATAAATTGCAAATCTTGTTTGCAGAAGCTTGTAGGAGGTGTAAGATAAATTTAGGTCAATAACTAAAAAAGCATATTTCAGTTTGGGGAAAGGAAGTCTCTATAATAGTGCTTTCCTAGTTTCAGGTGAGACCCTCATTCCAAAGATAATATCAGAAAATGAACTACATTCTTGAAAAACGCTATTCGGTCTACTAAAGCAGACTGTTAACCTAGTTTAGCACTTGAAGCTAAAATTACAAATCCATCTTTAGCTATGTTGGGAAAATAAGAAATAGCACTCAGCATTCATCTGAACTTACTGATGTTTAATGGCTTAATAAAACAAGACAAAAGGCAGTAAAAAAAGCAAAGCTAAAAAGGGGACACCTGCCAATAGCAATATGTTTATTTTGCCTAAATAGTAATCACAAGCCCAGAACTAGTATTGGCCTTCTCTTCAGCCACAAGAAAAAAAAAACACCAAATTAATTCATAGCTAGGTTCCTAAACTAAAACAGCAAAGGCAGTAAAAGTAGTAGCAGCATATGTGTTTTTAAGCTAAAAACTCAAGTGAAAATCATTTAGCCAAATGGTCTTAGCTTATGTGCTAGGACCATACAATTTTCAAAGTAGATTAACAAACATTCAAATAGAGAAAGGCATAGAGCAAAAGGGGAGAGAGATATGGTAGGCTGAATAGATGGCAGAACAGTCATGGCTGTAGAAAGATAGACAGACAACATGCAAGTAAGACTTTAGCAGTGGTTTATATTAGAAAAAAATACATAGAAAGTGAGATTGTGAAAACTGAAAACAGTGCCTCTTACCCACCACTCTCCTTGACTTCAAGATCTGGGGTCTGTCCACTGCCACTGCCCACCCCCTTGCTGGAAATTAGACTTCTGAGGCTATCCCACTGCATGGTTTGTTTTATATCTTCATAGGTTCTTAGTAAGATTATGGCCAAAGGATACCATTGAGAACTTTGTGGCTATTTTGCCATTTTGTTATGCTCTGGGCATTGCTGCCCCTCCTTGTTCCAAACATGCAGTACTTTCAGTATAAGAAGTTTAGCCATGCATTTACAGAAATGATTCACTAAGAACATTGGTCTTCAATGTAACTCTGTTATCTTCTGCTGCAGATTATATGGGGTCCACTGTGGAGATTTGAGGTAATGCAACCCCCCAACGCACAGCCCAAGGAAGGAGGGCAGACAATCATCCATTCAGATATCCCATTACCAGAGTCATAATCTAGTTCTCCAACACCAAGGCCACTAACTGATCCACTTTCCATGGTATAACAGTTGAGAGTTCTCCATCAGCAAGAGCATCATTGGACCAGCACAGTACAGAAAGGAAGCACATTAATAATATTTACAGATCTGCATCAGTCCTCTGTGCAACTTAAAGAAATGACTCATAAATACAACATTGGAGAAGTAGTATGCAGATAAAGATTTAGACTGATAAAAGACTGGGACCATACCTTGAGGGAAAAGTTATTCTTTCTAATTTTCTAACTGTCCATGTGAATCTACAGGTTGAAGGAAAGTGGATGCAGAAAACACGTTAAAGGAATGTATCAAAATATGTATCTAATGTGTGTTTAAATTGTCATGGAAAAGATGAGTTGTAATAAAAAAGCCAGCCATCCTCTATCATTAAAACACTTACAAGATGTATTAGAAAGTTAAATCTGGAAGAATGGGTGACACATATATGGAAAAGGAAAGGGAACTTGTTTGGTAATATTAGCAAAATAAACTTATCAAAAGAAAGGAGTACAGGAATGAACAAAGAAACTCTAGCAGATTGCAAAGCTAAGCCAGAAAGATAAAAACAGTCATCAGACACCATTCATAAGGGTTGTCGGTAATAATCTATTCACCAGTGTAGTGGACAGCAAAGGCAGGTGAAAGAAGTACTTCATGCAGTTTCTGAATGAAGACCCCCCCCCCCCCCATGAAGCTGTACTGCTCCTGAAATGGCCTGCGATGACAAAAGAGGAACCCACTCTCTAGGAGATAAGTGAGGACAGCATTAAGGAAAATGAAGTCAATGAAAGAAGAATGCTCAGATGAGGCCCCAGCAGAAATTATTAAGATGTTAGGTGAGTTAGTTGAGGTATGGCTCCCGAGGGTACTCGTAATGGTATGGAGAGAAAGGCATATTACAGATGACTAGAGAATAAGCATCCTAGTGCTAATGTACAAGAAAAAAGGGAAATTCAGAACTGTGGGCGTTGCAGAGCTATTAAACTCCTGTCACAATGCATGAAAGTAATTGACAGGGAGAGTGACAAATGAATACACAGAGTAGTAGAATGTAAGCAGTTCATATTCACATCAGGATGCAGCACAACCAACCTGATGTTTGCAGTAAGTCAGATAGTACACAAGAAGTGGGAGATGAGAAAAGAATCCAGCCGGGCATTCTTAGACTTGGAGAAAGCATATAACAAGGTCCCATGAAAGCTGATTTGGGCAGTCCTGCAATATTTGGAAGTCCCAGAAACATTGATGGAATTAGTGCTGGCCATGTACAAGGACCCAATGGCACAAGTATGGACAGTGTTCACACTCAAACAGGAGTTCCCAGTGAGAGTGGGTGTGCATCAGGGTTCAGCGCTGAGCCCTCTGCTGTTCATAGTGGTGATGGTCTACATTAGCAAACAGCTTGGAAGGGACAGTTCAACAAAGCTGATGTATGCAGACGATCTGGCATTACAAGCAGACTCTGAACAGGAGCTTTAGTAAATAATAAAGGAATATATTTTTTTTATTGTATTTATTGACCAGGAAAGCCTGTCTGGACAAGATTACCTCTTTTCGGTGGAGGTCCAGGAAGTGCTCCACATACATTACCAAATACAGTTTACACGATGAATCGTACAAAAGTCTTTTACACAAAGGAACAGAATCTCCACATACATTATCAAGTATAGTTTACAAGATGAACAGTACAAATGTCTTATATGCAAAGGAACAGGAGAGGTATATACAGAAGAGAAGCATTCATCTAGACAAACACATTTGAGAGTGTAGATTAAGTATGGCTATACTACAATGATCGATGCATATAGAGGTGGGCTGCACTTGAGAGGGAACATTTTTTAGACTAAGGTGCGACAAGTACACAGCCAAGTATTTTTAGAGTGTAGCTTAAGCTGTATTTTGAAGGAGCTTGAGTTTTCTATTTGTCTGGAAGAGAATGAAATAGAGTTTCAAGCTAGTATTACACAGCTAGAATAAAAGACATCTCTTTCAGTTACAGGATTTCTTAATAGTGAGTAGAAATTTTATCCATAGATCTTAACTGTCTGCAAGAAGAGTACGGTAGGGCAAAATATTGTAGGGAAGGGGATTGCTCAGGCTTATGGATAGCCTTATGCACTATTAGTAGTTGTGCATGGGTTGTGCATGGGTGAGAGAATCTGCTGTTTCAAGCAAGGGTTCAGTTTAGGGTTTTGAGAGCCACACAGTGGTATGATTTATGAGGCATGTTTGTAGCAAATGTGGCTATTTTATTACAGCATTGATGGAGTTTTGGGATTGAAAAGGAAGTTAAGTTGGTTAAAACTGGAGAGGCATGTTGCAGAGTGGGAAGTAGAAAGGTAATAGCAATGCTTTTCCTGGGTAAGTCTGAGAGGAAATGCCTGGCCCTATAGAGACGATCTTGTTTTATGTGCATTCTTTTTACAGCTTGTGATATATGGTGGTCAAATTTCAATTGGTCATTGACTGTGACTCCTAACAATTTGGTTTGTTCTACAATTTCTGTTTTTTTGTTGATTGAAGAAGTCATAAATAAAAGGTATTTCTGGGGTTAAGGTGCATGGGCGTGAACAATATTAGTTTTGTGTTTTGGGGGTTTAGGAGAAGCTGAGAGTTAGTAATCAAATTCTCTATGGATGTAAAGGATTCTTGTGTTAGTTGTTGTAAAGTTGCTAACTCTTGCTGTTCAGATAAGAGCAGAGTTGTCAGCATATTGGATTATGGAGGTATGATCGACTGCTGTGTAAAGCTAATTTATAAAGAGGTTGAATAGTAAGGAGCCTGGAATAGATCCTTGATGTACTCTGAGGGAAAACTGTAAGATGCAGAAGTTGTTACTGTTCCACTGTACAGCCTGCTACAGTTTTACTGAATAGCTGTGGAACCACTGGAGGGCAGAATTTGAGAGGCCTAGTTTTTGTGGGAGTTTAGTATGACAGAGTGTGTCAAAAGCTTCCAACAGGCTCAGAAAGAGGCCAGATAGCATTTTATCTGAGTTCCTATTCTGGATTGTGTTGGTGAAGTTTAACAGTGGTATTTTGATTTGGTGTGAAGCCATGTTGTGTTGTAGAAAGGATTTTGCTCTTGAAAATATATTTTAGAAGCTGGTAGTTGATACACATTTCCACTATTTGTGATAATAGAGACAATGTTACAATGGGCCTACAGTTTGATAGTTCAGTGAGGGGCCTCCTTATTGTATTGTAAAGGATTTTTCCAGATTTGAGAGATGTAGTTTTCTTGTATAGAATGATTGACTAAGATAAAAATGGGGTATGTTGTGACTTTAGCAAACATTTTGAGATATTCTGGGTGGGGAGGAGGGGTCAGCTGATATGGTGGTAGGTTTTAGTTTTTTTGTAGAAGTTTTTTTGATGAATGAGGTGGGGATTGCATTACAGGTGGAGGAATTATCTTTGGAGGTTGATATAGTAGGAAGAGAAGGGTTTTGTACAATGGCATTGTTGATTGGAGATGCAACAGTTTCAATAAAGTGTGTGTTAAACAGGGATGCTACACTGATATTTTGTTTAGAGGTAGTAGGAGTGGGCTGAGTAGTTTTGCTGCAGTTTAACAGATTGATGACTGAGGCCCAGAATATCTTTGGGTTTGAGTTATATTTTTGTTGGTTGGTGAAATAGCAATTTTTTTGTCATTTCTAATTTGTTGTTTAACTTGTTTTTTAGTTGTCTGAGTTGTAGGTTTGAGATTGTCTTGATAGCTATGCTTTACTTGCTTTATTTTTATTTTTTGTAAGTTCCTTTGTATCTCTTGTTAGCCATGGTACAGATTTACCTTTAATTCTTTTGGTCTTGATTGTGTCTAGTTTTTGAGCAGTTTTAGAAAACTACTATTGAATTCTGCAACAGTATTTTCGAGAGCCAGGTTTTTCAGTATGTGCCAGTTGTAAGACTTTAGTGTGTTGATAAAGGTTTCTGCTTGGAATTTGGATAGAAGGTATGTTATGTATATGTGTTTACTGAGAATGGGGACTTGCTCTTGAAAAACAATAGCTTGGGAAGTGGTCACTGACTTGAACTTGGCGTGGTGCCAAAAGATTTATATTTGTTGGTGTAGGATGCAAGAATCAAGTCTAGTATGCTTTCTTTTGCTGAATTTTTATTATACCTTGTAAGGGTATTAATAAGCTGGGTGATTCCATATAACTGTATACTGCGTTTTGGGATATTGGAAGTTATGGGGCTCCAGTCTATGTTTTTATCTCCAAGGATTATTGTTTCTAGATCTATGTTGGAAGAAGCCCAGTAAAGGATATCTTCCAAGGTTGAGGTATTTTTTCCTGGAGAGATATATAGGCCTGCTATTATGATTCTCTTGTGGGAGTTTAGTTTTAATGACATGATTAGAAGTTTGGACTTTAGAGATTATGGTAAGGTGTTTTGATAAAGGGGTAGTTCATATGAGTTTTTGCAGACACACTGTCTGCTTTTTTGAGATCTATCTAGCTAGACTGTACTGTAGGAAGATGGTAGAATTTAGTTTTTTATTTCTCGCGTTAGCCAGGTTTCAGTGGCAAAAATGGTGTCTGGGGTATGTGTATTGATCCAAATATAGATATCTGGAAATTTGATTTGTATGCTTGGTAAATTTAGGTGAACAGAATGCAAAACTGAAGGTACCTAGAATGAAAATGAGTACAGACAAAACAGCTGTCATGGCAGCAAATGGAGGAATCAGAAGACAAAAACTGAAATAGAAGAGCAAATAGTAAAACAGGTTAATAGCTTCAAGTATCAGAGAGGGGTGGTTGAGGAGAAGAGAAATCTGAATGAAGAGGTCAAAGCTAGAGTCAGTGGGGCTGAAGGCAACTAGCACAGAGTGTCAGGGGAAGTATGTGACAGAAGAATGCCAAAGAAAACAAAAGGTAAGGTGTACAAAATAGTGGTGTGACAAGTACTACTGTACAGTAAAGAAACCTGGGTAAAGGTTGAGCAGATGAAGAAGCTAGAGTTAATGGAGATGAAGGGCCTGCGATGGGTGGTAGGATGCACACTGTGGGAGTCTATTTGGCCATCGCCATTGGCTTTCTCAAAGGAGAATCCTGCCTAATGAATATGGTAAGTTTCTTTGAGAGGTCGCAAAGGTTGATGACATTGGTCATGATGTTCACACTGCATATCCTGACATGGTTAAAGCCTTTAGCACTATACCCCAAGTGGGCATTGTAAGTAAGGTAAAAGCTTTATAGGTTCATAGGTTCATAGGTTCATACTAGGCTATCTGCCCGAGGGCATTTACAAGCCTAGCCCATCGTTTTGTGGCTTACGCCACCCCTTTAGTATGGGGAACTATACCCATTATTTTGCTGTGCCTCTGTCGAGCAGTGACACTGAGGTAATCCCTGGGGTATATCTGCGATCTCCCATCCATTGGTCAAGATTTCTCTTGAACAAGGCCAGCGAGGTGCTCTGCCTTACATGTACCGGGATTTTGTTCCACAGCATAGGGAGTCTTTGGGTGATGAATCTATCCCTCCAGCACGTCCTATTAATAGCCGTGTCGAGGTTTAAGTCTCCCGCCCTTGTGGCTCTGATGGATCTAGATTTTTTGAGGTGAAGCATATTCATCAAATCTGGGTTTGACATGGCCTTGTATGTTAGGCAAAGGTCACCTCTGAGCAAGCGGTAAGCAACTGAATAGAGCTGGAGTTCTTTCAGTCGGGCAGCATAGGATAGATTTTTGAGACCCTTTATCCTTTTGGTGAGGAACTTTTGTGGCCTCTCCAGCTGCTGCAAGTGTCGGGTCAGATACATTCCGAATGGGGCATTGTACTCAATCATTGGTCTGATGAGTGATGAGTAAAGGGAGACTATAACCTCCCTTGATCTAGATGAGAATCCCTTCATGATAAGGTGGGCAATGTAGAAGGTCTTCCTAACTACTTTAGCTACATGGGTGTCGAATGACAGACTACTATCAACCTGGGTCCCCAGGTCCCTGATAACTTCTTCTGTGCTCAGTGGATTGCCATCTATTTGGTAGCTAGGGGTAACCTTGTTTTTCCCGAAGGGTATGACTATGCATTTTTTGGCATTTAACTTTAGGCCGTGGCTCTGGCACCAGTTATCCGCTTCTGTGAGACCCTTCTGAAGGATATCTGTGTCAGATGTGTTTTCTACTATGGCCAGTTTGCAGTCATCTGCAAACTTTGTCAGCCATAACCCTCCTGTGTTTGCTTGTACTTGGAAAAGTAGATGCCAAACAAGAGTGGGCCCAGGACTGAGCCCTGTGGGACACCACTTGTGACAGGCTTTGAGTCTGACATGGCGCCAGCAACTCTGACCCTATGGGTTCTGTCACTCAGCCAGTTTGCAACCCATCTTGTGATGTATGGGTTAACATTTAAGCTGATGAGTTTTTCAATGATACCCGAGTGGGGTATTGTATCGAAGGCCTTAGCCAGATCGAGGTAGGCTGTATGGACTGCCTTTCCCTCATCAATGGCTTTGGTGACTGTTTCGAAAAAGTCAACCAAGTTTAAAAGGCATGATCTGCCTTTGACAAAGCCAAACTGGGTTGGATCCAAAGTCTGCAAATTCCCTATGTCTTTATTTATGAGGTCCATTATGATCCTCTCCATGGCTTTGCAGATAAGGCTTGTCAAGCTAATGGGCCGGTAATTTCCAGGGTCGGTGGAGGCACCGCCTTTGTGAAGTGGGACCACAGTTGCAGTGCGCCACTCCCTGGGTGCGTATCCAGAGGTAAGACTTTGATTAAACAGCTGTCCTAGCTGTGGGTTTAATTCCTCATTGAGTTCATGGAGCACACAGCCGGGGACACCATCAGGTCCCATGGATGCTGTGTTTTTGCTTTGGAGAGAGCAGTTCTCACTTGGGCTGGAGATGTTTGGGGGCTGCAATCGCTTTGGTATAGATATCTCTCCTTTTGGGGGGAGAAGTTTGCACTGAACCTGTCAGCCAGTATGTTGGCAATGTCTGTAGGATCAGTAATCTTCACATCATTTTGAACTAGTTCTGAGCATATCTGGGAGTTTCCTCCTAGGTTTCTAACATAGCTAAAGAAGGCCTTATGATTGTCTTTTGAGTCTTTAGCTATTTTTCTCTCGAAATTTGCTTTGGATGATTTTATGAGAGCTCTTAGTTTTTACTTATAGTGATCAAGGGTGTCTTACCTTTTAAGGATTTTGCTCTATCTTGTAGTAGCTTCCTCCTTTTGTTGTAGAGTTTGTTTATGGCTGGGGTCCACCAGACTGGACGCTTGCCTTTGGTACAAAGAGTCTTTGTTTTGCTTGGGATTGCCTTATCCATGCAGTCCTGCAGGTGCTGGTAGAAGGCATTTGTAAGTGATTCAGCGGCTTGAGTACTGTTTTCCATGGCTCGGGGCCTTAAAGGAGACCACACTAGTCTTTAGAAGTGTGAAGTCGGCTTTGAGAAGTTCTTTACTGTGGTCTTTTTATTTCAGGTGGGGCTGGGATGAGGACCTCCAGCGAGATTAGTTTGTGATCTGATCTCACCAGTGAGGGGTATACTTCCGGTGTTGAACATTGTGCTCCCATGTTCGTGATGATGAGATCAAGTATGTTATCTCCTCTTGTGGGAATGGTGACTAGTTGTCCCATGGCATTTGAGTTTATGAATTCCAGGAACTTTTGGGCTAGGGTGTTTGGGCTTGAGTAGTGTTCCCAGTCTATATTTGGGTAATTGAAGTCACCTAGTATGATGGTGTTTGGTGATACATTTATCCCCTCTAGTGTTTTCAGGAAGGCCATGTGAGGTTCCTGAGTTTGTGAGGGTGGCCTGTAACATGCTACAATTTGCAGAGCAGTCTTGCCTATGGTTAATTGCACCTGGATGGTCTCCGATGCATCATGCGTTGCCACCAGTCTTGAGGTGTGGGTGTCCTTGATGAATATGGATACCCCCCCTCCTTTCTTGGTATTTTCCTGATTTTGGGGCCGGAACGCATGATATGAGGTAAAACCTGATAGCGCTGGGGTGCTCTCAGGAGCCTTGAACCAGGTTTCTGTCACAGCACAGACATCGATGTTCTCCATACTGAGAAGGGCCTCGAGTGCATGCATTTTGAGATTTAGACTTCTGGCATTGAGCAGCATTACCCTTAGTTTTTCCTTTTTGTATTCTAGGGTGGTAGGTTTAGAATTTGAGCCTTGCCTAAAAAGGCACTATGGGGTGGCAAGAGCCTTTGCCAATATCCGGAATCCCAGGGTGACAGGTGCAAGCCGTCCCTTGAAGCAGCGTGGCTTGTCCAGCATGTCATCCCAGGCAGACAGATACTGGATCCCCTTTGAATGACACCAGTGTTTAAGCCAATTGTTAAAGCTGATCATCTTATCTCTGTATTGTGGCATCATTCTTGGTGAAGGTAGGATACTGCTCAAGGTCAGGGTCATACCTGCCTGGGCTACATAATCAGAGAGCTCCTCAATGTCTCTTTTCATGTAGTCCAAGGAGGTACGTCTCAGGTCGTTTACACCAGCGTGGACAATGACTGAGTCATATTTGTACCTGCTGTTGAGAGACCTGAGTGCTTGCGTTATGTGGCGGATTCTAGCGCCCGACAGACAGCTTACTGTGACCTTCTCCTTACTCAGTCTGGTGAGCGGACGCCAGTGTGTCTGACTATGGAGTCACCAATGACTAGTGTGTCTGGCATTGTGTTTGGCCTTAAGGGCTGTGACTGTTTGACACTCTGACTGTGAGGTCTATGTGTTGCAGGTGTTGTGTTCTGAGGTGGTGGTTGTTTGGGTGTCTGCTTTGGTGGCCTCTGCTGTTTTGGTAGATTTTTGATCAGAGCCTCCGAGTATGTCTTTGTGTGTTTATGTGTATGATTTGAGGTTGTAATGGTACTATGTGAGACTGGGTCTATAGTGTGTGTGGTAACCTTCTCCTCCTGACTGGTCTTGCCAGTCCTATGTTGAGAGAGCTCAGCCTCCAGTTTGGCCGTATAGTTGCATCTCTCGCATGTATTTGTGTTTTGTGGGAGGAGGAGAGGGTTGTCTGTGTACATGAGGCAATTGTAACATTGCCTCAATATTCCCAGGTTCACCAGCTGAGCAGGAGAGGACACTAGCAACTGATCCGTCGACATGCTAGAAGGATAGACAAAAAACTTTAAAAAAGATTCCGGGGGATGTGGGTGACCGAGAAATGGGGGGTTGCCTTTTTGGGGTGCTATCTATAAGAGTGCTGTATCAAGGTAATAAGTACTGTAGGAGCAAGTGCTAGGTTTAACAGATAGAGAATAGTCTACTTAGAGTCAAGTAGAGATGATCTTTTTAGTTATAGGATACGCTGATTAGATCAGTAGTATAGGTCGAGGAAGGTAGTTTCAAGGGAAAATTTGAAGAGTGGACTTTAGGTAGCCCAAATAGTTTAAACCTGCTTAACCGGAGCTGCCCTAGTGTGCAACAGTGGCAACTCCGCACTAAATCGCGCTAAATCGCGCTAATGCTCGCTAAAGCGTGCTTTATAGCAGGGGGCTGGAAAAGACAGGAAATGACCCAAAATGGCCAATAAACTACAAGTTACTGCCTTAAACCACTCCTCTGAGGACAAACAGGCAGCTCAGTGCTCCCTACTCCCACTAGTGAGTAAAGAAACTACCCCTTGACCAAACAAGGAAAATGGAGAAAACAGGAACCAAGACAAAGCCCAGGGATCAGCAAAATCTGGTCTCTGGAACACTAGTTAGGAAAGTATGGAAAGCAAGGATATTTTTTGTTTTTTTCAAGTTTTTTTTACAGAAAAGCAGAAAACACAATAAATGCTATGATTTTCGATTAAATGCTATCAAAAGCTAGTACACTTGAGTGTATTAGCCTGTAGTTTAACTTTTAGGCAAAACTTAAACTAGCAAGTGCAGTAAACAGTTTTAGCTTATAAACACAGAAAAAACAGTGCAAACTTTGATAAAATAAGCAGAAACAGTAGTCGAAAGGCACAAAAAGTTGAAAAAAGCCAAGAAAAATACTTAAAATCTGGAAAGGTAGTCTTTTCTGGTCTCTGCTGCTAGAGGAACACTGCTGGCCACCACGAGGAGCTGTGCTGAGTTCTCAATAGCTGGAAAAGCCCGCCAAAACGTGCTTTATAGCAGGGGGCTGGAAAAGACAGGAAATGACCCAAAATGGCCAATAAACTACAAGTTACTGCCTTAAACCACTCCTCTGAGGACAAACAGGCAGCTCAGTACTCCCTACTCCCACTAGTGAGTAAAGAAACTACCCCTTGACCAAACAAGGAAAATGGAGAAAACAGGAACCAAGACAAAGCCCAGGGATCAGCAAAATCTGGTCTCTGGAACACTAGTTAGGAAAGTATGGAAAGCAAGGATATTTTTTTGTTTTTTTCAAGTTTTTTTACAGAAAAGCAGAAAACACAATAAATGCTATGATTTTCGATTAAATGCTATCAAAAGCTAGTACACTTGAGTGTATTAGCCTGTAGTTTAACTTTTAGGCAAAACTTAAACTAGCAAGTGCAGTAAACAGTTTTAGCTTATAAACACAGAAAAACAGTGCAAACTTTGATAAAATAAGCAGAAACAGTAGTCGAAAGGCACAAAAAGTTGAAAAAGCCAAGAAAAATACTTAAAATCTGGAAAGGTAGTCTTTTCTGGTCTCTGCTGCTAGAGGAACACTGCTGGCCACCACGAGGAGCTGTGCTGAGTTCTCAATAGCTGGAAAAGCCCACCAAAACGTGCTTTATAGCAGGGGGCTGGAAAAGACAGGAAATGACCCAAAATGGCCAATAAACTACAAGTTACTGCCTTAAACCACTCCTCTGAGGACAAACAGGCAGCTCAGTACTCCCTACTCCCACTAGTGAGTAAAGAAACTACCCCTTGACCAAAACAAGGAAAATGGAGAAAACAGGAACCAAGACAAAGCCCAGGGATCAGCAAAATCTGGTCTCTGGAACACTAGTTAGGAAAGTATGGAAAGCAAGGATATTTTTTTGTTTTTTTCAAGTTTTTTTTAACAGAAAAGCAGAAAACACAATAAATGCTATGATTTTCGATTAAATGCTATCAAAAGCTAGTACACTTGAGTGTATTAGCCTGTAGTTTAACTTTTAGGCAAAACTTAAACTAGCAAGTGCAGTAAACAGTTTTAGCTTATAAACACAGAAAAACAGTGCAAACTTTGATAAAATAAGCAGAAACAGTAGTCGAAAGGCACAAAAAGTCGAAAAAGCCAAGAAAAATACTTAAAATCTGGAAAGGTAGTCTTTTCTGGTCTCTGCTGCTAGAGGAACACTGCTGGCCACCACGAGGAGCTGTGCTGAGTTCTCAATAGCTGGAAAAGCCCGCCAAAACGTGCTTTATAGCAGGGGCTGGAAAAGACAGGAAATGACCCAAAATGGCCAATAAACTACAAGTTACTGCCTTAAACCACTCCTCTGAGGACAAACAGGCAGCTCAGTACTCCCTACTCCCACTAGTGAGTAAAGAAACTACCCCTTGACCAAACAAGGAAAATGGAGAAAACAGGAACCAAGACAAAGCCCAGGGATCAGCAAAATCTGGTCTCTGGAACACTAGTTAGGAAAGTATGGAAAGCAAGGATATTTTTTTGTTTTTTCAAGTTTTTTACAGAAAAGCAGAAAACACAATAAATGCTATGATTTTCGATTAAATGCTATCAAAAGCTAGTACACTTGAGTGTATTAGCCTGTAGTTTAACTTTTAGGCAAAACTTAAACTAGCAAGTGCAGTAAACAGTTTTAGCTTATAAACACAGAAAAAACAGTGCAAACTTTGATAAAATAAGCAGAAACAGTAGTCGAAAGGCACAAAAAGTTGAAAAAGCCAAGAAAAATACTTAAAATCTGGAAAGGTAGTCTTTTCTGGTCTCTGCTGCTAGAGGAACACTGCTGGCCACCACGAGGAGCTGTGCTGAGTTCTCGATAGCTGGAAAAGCCCGCCAAAACGTGCTTTATAGCAGGGGGCTGGAAAAGACAGGAAATGACCCAAAATGGCCAATAAACTACAAGTTACTGCCTTAAACCACTCCTCTGAGGACAAACAGGCAGCTCAGTACTCCCTACTCCCACTTGTGAGTAAAGAAACTACCCCTTGACCAAACAAGGAAAATGGAGAAAACAGGAACCAAGACAAAGCCCAGGGATCAGCAAAATCTGGTCTCTGGAACACTAGTTAGGAAAGTATGGAAAGCAAGGATATTTTTTTTTTTTTTCAAGTTATTATTTTACAGAAAAGCAGAAAACACAATAAATGCTATGATTTTCGATTAAATGCTATCAAAAGCTAGTACACTTGAGTGTATTAGCCTGTAGTTTAACTTTTAGGCAAAACTTAAACTAGCAAGTGCAGTAAACAGTTTTAGCTTATAAACACAGAAAAAACAGTGCAAACTTTGATAAAATAAGCAGAAACAGTAGTCGAAAGGCACAAAAAGTTGAAAAGCCAAGAAAAATACTTAAAATCTGGAAAGGTAGTCTTTTCTGGTCTCTGCTGCTAGAGGAACACTGCTGGCCACCACGAGGAGCTGTGCTGAGTTCTCAATAGCTGGAAAAGCCCACCAAAACGTGCTTTATAGCAGGGAGCTGGAAAAGACAGGAAATGACCCAAAATGGCCAATAAACTACAAGTTACTGCCTTAAACCACTCCTCTGAGGACAAACAGGCAGCTCAGTACTCCCTACTCCCACTAGTGAGTAAAGAAACTACCCCTTGACAAAACAAGGAAAATGGAGAAAACAGGAACCAAGACAAAGCCCAGGGATCAGCAAAATCTGGTCTCTGGAACACTAGTTAGGAAAGTATGGAAAGCAAGGATATTTTTTTGTTTTTTTCAAGTTTTTTACAGAAAAGCAGAAAACACAATAAATGCTATGATTTTCGATTAAATGCTATCAAAAGCTAGTACACTTGAGTGTATTAGCCTGTAGTTTAACTTTTAGGCAAAACTTAAACTAGCAAGTGCAGTAAACAGTTTTAGCTTATAAACACAGAAAAAACAGTGCAAACTTTGATAAAATAAGCAGAAACAGTAGTCGAAAGGCACAAAAAGTCGAAAAAAGCCAAGAAAAATACTTAAAATCTGGAAAGGTAGTCTTTTCTGGTCTCTGCTGCTAGAGGAACACTTTAAAGGTAGATTCCTGTGTGGTAGATTGATAGTGTACTGGCTAAAAGACTCCACACAATGCGAGTATCAGGCACCTCAGTGGATAGTATGAATGACCCTTTCAAGGCTCAGTTTTAGAATCTCCTTTTAGAACATTTACTTTTCCAGATGACTATAAACTAGGTGTTACTGTGAAGCCCTCCTCTGATACCTATGCCCTCAAATGAGAGATGACACTTGTAAATACCTGGTATACATAAATAGCCTGAACTGAAATGCAAAAAGTGCAATATCATCACGTTTGGCTAGCAACTCCCTCCCTTCAACATACAGTATTGACAATACCACAAGACAAAATTAAAATGTACTTAGGGGCATTGATAATTCTTTTTTATCATCTTGTGAAAACAGTAGTCAGAAAATCCTAATTCCCAAGGGAATATAGTCGCAATCTAAAGAGGTCATATTTCCTTTATACTAAGCCTTGATAAGGCCAATTATTGAGTACAGTTTCCTCTTTTGGGACCTCACTAGACACATAAAGCAATTAGAAAGGCCCAGAGCATTGTGATGAAGATCACTGTCTTCTGAGCTGCCAAGAGAGCTTAGAAGTACTGTCCCCTTATTCGTTGACTTACAGAGTTTAGAGAGATGATTTATATCTTGCCTTCTGTGCCATTAGAGACTCAGTTTGTCTTGGACCACCTGCACCTCTACAAGTGAAATAATCCACTAACACCAGAACCAGGCACCTAAATCTTCACCAGCAGATAAGTAAAATATGTCAGAAAGACAGATTTGTCATACAGTGCCATTCTTATCTGTGGAACAAACTGCCTCCATAGGTCACACGGTGCAACACACTATAATTCTTCAAATATAACCTGGCTGATTGTATATGTACCCACAGATTTACTCTGGGTTTAATTGGCCTAGCTCTCTTAGAGAAGGGGGGTGGCCTGAGGGAGGGTAATGTCAAAGTAAATATGGTTGTGAGACTAAATTGCTTTGAAATTCCTGTAATCCTATGATCTAATGATCAATTACCCAGTAATTTTAAGCAAATTGTGTTGTGCTTAATATACTTGGCACCGTTTTTAAGCTGCTAAAACGCATCCACATTACCATCAGCCTCACAAAACTCCTAAACATTCTTGCTGTTGCTATTCATAACAGTTAGGTCACTGAGCAATGTACATGATCTAAAGATTACTGTATAAAACCAAGTTTATTTCCTTATGCTTTATTTTTATTCACTAAATGTATCTGTGTTAATAGATATACAGATGTTCCTTTCAGCATAACTCTTCCACAACCTTATTTTCAATAGCAGTAACAATCCTGTGCTTGCGGCATCTTAAGAGTCTGCCATGGAAATGATTAAACCACAACAAACGTGGGATTAATACTTCAGGAAGAGAACAAGCCGAGAGTGCTGATGAATTCCAAGGGATAAAGAGGCTGTTTCCCTTCACATGTCATCTGTTATAAACAATAAGAAAGCGAATTATGGAATACACATCTGACATGTAAATTGAACTGAAAATAAAACATATTACAATTTTCAAAAGTCCTTCATTAGATAATAGTTGCCATTTGCACACAAGATTCCAGATGGCATATTTTCTCTCTGACCCAATCCCCACCCTGCAGAATCTGCACTGTTTCTGTGTTGATGTATGACTCACTTTGTCAGCTTGGAAATGCCATATGAATCATCACTTTTACAAACAGCAATCTGTCATGGACTAAAGGACATTTGTTACTAGCACTGGCATCTTGTAATGGTATGCAGGCCTAGAACAGATTAGGTGTGAGGAAGTCACTCTGAGCAAGTGACTTAACCAGGCATATAAGGTAAGATATAAGATAAGACAAAAATGTGGCTTGTGATTATGAGATGTAGTTTTCTTCATCTGGAGCTACAATCGACCAAGCATTTGAAATATATAGCTCTATATATATATATATATATATATATCTATATACATATATATATATATATATATATATATATATATATATATATATATATATATATATATATATATATATATATATATATATATATATATATATATATATATATATATATATATATATGTCTACTTCAAAACAACCAAAGACCACATTACTGAAAATGAAATCACCAAGACGACATTGCTGAAACCTGACTTTCACAAGCGACCAGAATTCCAAACAATTTTGCAGGGTAAGTATCAGGTTGGCCACCATCTAACAAGGAAATATACCACTGTACTTCAAACCCACCCAGGTGGGGGGTATGCCCCCGCACCGCCCAGTGAGGGGCTGTGCCCCCCACACACCCCCTAACTAAATATAATAACTCTGGGATTGCACTACAGTAAGGAAAATGGCAAATTTCACCTTGTTAGCCACCTGGTTATTTACCAGCTGAAATCCTTCGACATTCTGGTCATTGGTGACAGTCAGGTTTTGGAGATGTTGTCTTGGTGATGTCATCTTCGGCAATGTGGTCTTTTGTTGTTTTGAAGTTGACCCCTACATATATATATATTAGTTCATGTAAATGCCGATAAAATACTCATCTGTTGATAGAGATTTAGAATTAAGCATGGGAATAACATTACAGTTTTGGGGCAAAATTGAAGACATTTGATCACTGATTCAGGCAAGCAGTGTCTGTGTTCCTGTTTTAAAATCTGGAGGGCATCAATGAAGAAGGAATCATTTTGGCTGCAGTTTTTACTGGAGTATATGCTATCGCATAAAAAAAGTTTTACAAACAGACACACTGGATGGCTACTAAAAACAAATTAAAAAAACATGCATGTGGTTCTAAGCATCACAGTTTCATCATAGAATAATACAGAAACTTACTGTAAATGCAATCAGTTTATATCAGCAACATGTGTAGTTCCATGGGCATAGGTACACAAATCTTCAGAATGTTTACTCTGAAATCAGAATAATAGTGTAAGTGCTGATGAGACAGTAGAGACAGTGAATATGTCGTTGTGTAAGTTGGGAAGCGTGCCTTCCTTATAATCTACACGTGTGTCTCACACACACACACACACACACACACACACACACACACACACACACACACACACACACACACACACACACACACACACACACACACACACACACACACACACACACACACACACACACACACACACACACACACACACACACCTGTATGCATATGTGTGCTTGTCAACAATCTGAATGGACACACCCACATGAGTGCATGTGCATGTATATACATGTAGGTGTACATGTGGGTGTGTGTGCATGTGTGCTTCTGTGTTTACGTGAAAGCACTCTTCCTAGCCTGCATAGCTACCTATTCATTTTCGCACCAACTTCTCTATTGCACAGATTTCTCAAATATTGTTCTGAAGATTGTGTATACATATGGGGATAGTATAATGTCTCTTTATTTGTGCATGTGTGTGTGCATGTGTGCGTGTGTGTATGTGTATTTGTGTATGTGTGTGTGCGAGCGAGCGTATTGTAGCACAAAGTAGTGGTTCAAATTTGAATGGTGTATAAAAAATAATGTACCCTGTGTAATTATTGTAAAATAGTGTAAATTGAATTGCTTTAAAATGGATGTTAACAATGTGTAAAGGCTGCACAGAGAATTCTTGCTTTAAGTAGTCAGGTATCTTTTAGTATTGAGCAGAGTGGATTCTTGCATGGTTTAGCTAATAGAACTTATTAAGTAATTAAATGGTGTATAAAAAGAGGAATGCAGCTCAACCAAAGAAGATAGATTAGCCTCTCATAGAAGGGGAGTAATCTGCTGAGGATACCAGTTCTGGGTATTGCAGTATGGAAGAATCACTGTGGACTATTCTGAAAAGACCTGAACATCTTTTTGTGAAGGAAATTAGAGAGCAGAGACTCTACAGGAGAGCATCTCTATGCTACAGACTATGATTCCTGTTTCTTACCGATGAAGAAAGGAATTACTAGACAGGAAATAACTGTTGCCCTGTTTATGGGGGCTCTGGGACTTTTGAAAAACAGGTTCTTAGTATGTTTCCCCCCTTCTGTTTAGAAAGTTATTTTGGTGTACATGATTGTGAAGAAAGAATCTGTACCATTGCTTTTTGAAAAGTTATATTTTATTCTTAGTCCTTGAACTTTTGGTTCTTTAATACAATTGTTATATATCTTTTCAATAATGAACAACACTCTGGAGACTCACCTTTCACTGCAATTTATTTAAGCAACTTTGTGCACTGCAAGCTATTTACAGTGTTATTATACTATTTCAGCCATATTATGCAGGGTACTCACAACATAGTCTATGAATATGACTCAAAATTCATCATAGTACAGGCAAACAACTTACAGTTCAATTCCACTACCAAATAAGAGGCCAGCACCTCTGGTACTCAGTCTCTCATATGCTCTACAGGCTCCTTTCTGTATATCTCACCACACTACTCCTCTCAGTACCAGAGGGACCCAAATCTCTCTCTGTCTCTCTCACTTTCTCCCACCCTTCTTTTTATAAGAAGGGATGTGAGGCCTCTTCCACTCGAGTTAGGTGTAATGCTTCCTCCTAGACTGTTGCAACCTACTGCTCTATACACACCTCATAGCAGTCATGCTGAAACACATGTATGTATACAAACACACACACACACACACACACACACACACACACACACGCTCACACACACACACACACACACACACACACACACACACACACACACACACGGACACGCTCACACACGCGCGCACAAACACACACACACACACACACACACATATATACACAATTACACACAGACATACACACACACACACACACGGACATGCTCACACACGCGTGCACACACAGACACACACACACACACACACACACACACACACACACACACACACACACACACACACACACACACACACATATACACACATATACACACACACACACACACACACACACACACACACACACACACACACACACACACACACACACACACACACACACAAAGACAAAGTCTTTGCTGTTATTTGATGACCAACAGGGGATATGTCAGGATATATATATATAAATTCTTAACATTGATGCAGGATCTGCAGGTACCACAGGGAGCCCAATTAGGAACACTTGACGTACAGTCACTCTATACCAGTATTCCTCATCAAGGAGGGATTAGGGCTATACAATACTGGATGCAGCAAGCTGAAACATATGATAAGGGAGAAATGGACTTCATACTCAATGTTCTTAGAATGGTTTTGGAGCATAATGTTTTCCAATTTCAAACTGATTGGTATCTGCAAAGTAAGGGTACAGCTATGGGGGCTATGTTTGCCCCTACATATGCTGACCTCTTTATGGGTTACTTTGAGGTTGAATATATATATAAAACCACATTCCCATTTAATACACAATTGTTGATGTGGCAGATACCTGGATGATTGTTGGGCAATATGGAATGGTACTAGTCCACAATGGGATCAGTTTGTACGACACTTGAATCAAAATGAGTTTGGTATCCAATTCACAGGTAAACTAGACATGTTTACAGTGGATTTTTTGGATATTAATGTTACGAAGGTATTGGATGGTACGATGGTAACTACCCTGTACAGAAAACCTTTTTCTAAGAACTCTTTTTTATATGCAAACAGTTGTCATCCTCCCCATGTTACCAACAATATTCCATCATCACAATTTTTAAGAATTAAACGCATTTGCTCTAACACTGAGGACTTTGAGAGGGAAGCTAGAGGATTAAAACAAAGATTCCGGGAAAGGGGTTATCAGGCCCATATAGTTGATAAAGCTTATTTTAAAGGCAATCAACAAGATAGGACAATGCTCCTAGGGAAGACTAGAGAGCCTAAAAGGGAGTCTCAGAATATTAGATTTATTACCACCTATGCCTCTAATACATTTAAATTTAGGGATATTATATCTAAATATTGGCCGGTTCTGTATCGTGATCCTTTTTCTCTAATGTGGTTACAGAAAACTGCCAATTTGGCTATAGACGTGGCAAGTCTTTGGGCGAATATTTTTCTGGTTTTAAGAAACCAGTTCAAGTTAAGACCTCCATTAATATAGGAAGGCCTGGTAGTACTTTCTGTGGTAATTGCAAGTTTTGTAAGGTGGTCTCCCGGACGGACTCTTTTACATCAGTCAATACAAGCAAAGTCTATGATATTAGGCAACATATTAAATGCACTAGTTCATGGGTTATTTATATGGCTGTTTGTCAATGTGGGGCTTTTTATATAGGACAGACCTCTTGTAGTCTAAAACAAAGGATAGCCCTACATATAAGCGATATAAAATGCAGGCACGTAGTGCTCTCTTTAAACACACTTTGGCTCATCTAGGGTCTCATTTTGTGTTCGTAGGAATAGATATGCTTAGTAGTGATATAACTTATGAACCTTTGAGACACCAACTTTTAACTGAAAAAGAGCGTAGATGGATTGTTAACCTTGGTGCACTCTTCAAACCTGGGTTAAATGATCAATGGTAATATTTTGTTATATTTATTATATTATTTAATGTTAAGTTTTTTATTATCTCTATGTATATGCATACACATATATATATAGAAATATATACATGCACAATATTAATTTCACATTTTTAGTGAAAATGTTGTCTATATAGTTTTTCTTATTTAGATACCTAGGTTTAGTTAGGGGAAAGGAACATACATGTACTGATGAACCAATATATTTAGTGTTTTCATAGTCTTTATTATATATGACATTATGTTTATGGATAGATCCCTTGGAGTAATTTTGTTATACATATATATATATATATTTTTGCACTATTATGATTCCATATCGATTATGTTATGTGTGCTGTTGGAGTGTGTTGGTGGTATTGTCACTTTAAGAATTTAAACAGCGTGTCTCCTATATATAGCGTATGCCTACGCATTTCTGTACTCACTGATGACGCTCATAGTAGCGAAACCGGTTTGGGGGATCGTGTAAGCATTAAAGCTTCTTGGACTGCTGCCTATGTCTCCTGTTTATTGGGTGCTGGATTCGTTGTTTGGGTATCTTCATTTATTTTTTCCGTGCACTCAACGTGGACCGTGCAGTCTATACTTTGGGCTGGTATGTTATGTATCGTGGACTGCTGGTTTACTTTTTCTGAGCTATACCGAGGGTTATTTCGGTTGAGGCTCTAGTTAACCCATTTGGGATTAAGGAGTTCTACAGGGCGAGGAGGAGCGAAGGCTATATACGCGACCCACAATGGCGGATAATGCGGACTTTCGAAACTTTATGGACAATATAACGGCTGATAAGGATGATTTAGCTGTATTTGGACAACACACTTCACAGCTACCAACTGCATCGCAGGCTATCAGCGAGGAGCAACATGGAGACAACATGGACATTGTGGCAGGCTTTAAATTAATGGGGCAATTATCCCGCAAGGTACGTTCTTTAGTCTGGCATATTAAGCTGTTGAAAGCCTATCTAGAGGCTAAAATCATACCCCGGGGATTGCGGGTGTATGTGGAGCCGGGTATAGCAACGGATAACCAGTCTTTTATGCAAAAATGGCGGGCGGTACAATTTACAGCCTCTAAGATGTTCATTCAAATCTTGATAGAACACTATGACTTATTGCTACTTGATTTAAATAAGCAGCTACAAAACTGTCAGCAACGTGTTGGTGTTTTTTCTGAGGCCAGGCAATTCAACGAATTGTATATTCTTTTTAAAAAAGATGTTGAGAAATATGATAAGGAATTATGCAACCGCAAAATGAAAAAATATACCAGGGATCTAAATGACTATAAAAATAATGTTGTACATTCTTGGAAACAGCATAAAAAGCAGTTTAATAAAGGGGTTCATTTTGAACCAAGAAACAAAGGTACTTTGAAACGCAAAAGGGGTAAATCCATACTCAAAGGAGCCAGTGGCTTGGAGGAGAGGGACCAGTCCTCCAGCTTTTCTAATACCGATACGGACACAGACGCAGGGGACATAGAGCAGCATACTTCACCTGTTCCTAAGAGGATTAATATCCCTTTAGACGAGGAGGCCGTAAACATCGCCATAGAAGGAACAGAACAGAGGTTCCAGAGTGCACTACTGACACTGACCGGATAGTGGCATTAGACTGTAATGTGGACATTAATAATGATATTGGTGATGTTAACAATTTAGTCATTAATCTGTCCAAATATACCTTTGATGCCAGTGAAATACAATTATTGAACAAAGGTTTGGGGTTTGTGCCTTCTTTTTTTGTGTCTCACTTTGACATTATTAAGGATTTAAAGCAATTTACCACGAGTTTAAATTTAAAATACTTTTTTGCACATCAAGCACAGGCCCTTGATCAACAAGGTAGCCATCAGTTTCAATTTAGGAAGTCTGATTTTCAGCCTCCTTACAACAGTGCAGTTAAGACCTTTGAGAATTTAGTTATGCATGATATACAATTAAATCATTCACAGATTTTTGTTAAACATATGCATAATTTATCCAAGGCGGAACAAGCAGCTTTACATTCTTTAACCAGAAATGGCGATATTGTTATAGTGGGAGCTGACAAAGGGGGCGCTACTGTTATATGGGATAAGGATGAATATATCAGAGAAGCATTAAGACAACTCAATGATAATATTTCTTATATTAGATTACCCCATGACCCCACCTTGGATTTCAAGAATACCATAGATAGATATCTTAATAGGGCTGTCAAAAGGGGGATTATTGATGATAGGTTATTTAAACAACTGACTGTGGATATACCTAGAAACCAATATTTTTATTTAGTCCCTAAAATTCATAAGACATTAGTTAAACCACCAGGGAGGCCAATAGTGGCAGGACGTGGATCTTTAACAGAGCCACTTTCTGAATATTTGGAATTTAAATTAAAACCTCTACTACCAATGGTTAGAGCAAGACTTAAGGATAGTACACAATTCTTAACATTGATGCAGGATCTGCAGGTACCACAGGGAGCCCAATTAGGAACACTTGACGTACAGTCACTCTATACCAGTATTCCTCATCAAGGAGGGATTAGGGCTATACAATACTGGATGCAGCAAGCTGAAACATATGATAAGGGAGAAATGGACTTCATACTCAATGTTCTTAGAATGGTTTTGGAGCATAATGTTTTCCAATTTCAAACTGATTGGTATCTGCAAAGTAAGGGTACAGCTATGGGGGCTATGTTTGCCCCTACATATGCTGACCTCTTTATGGGTTACTTTGAGGTTGAATATATATATAAAACCACATTCCCATTTAATACACAATTGTTGATGTGGCGCAGATACCTGGATGATTGTTGGGCAATATGGAATGGTACTAGTCCACAATGGGATCAGTTTGTACGACACTTGAATCAAAATGAGTTTGGTATCCAATTCACAGGTAAACTAGACATGTTTACAGTGGATTTTTTGGATATTAATGTTACGAAGGTATTGGATGGTACGATGGTAACTACGCTGTATAGAAAACCTTTTTCTAAGAACTCTTTTTTATATGCAAATAGTTGTCATCCTTCCCATGTTACCAACAATATTCCAACATCACAATTTTTAAGAATTAAACGCATTTGCTCTAACACTGAGGACTTTGAGAGGGAAGCTAGAGGATTAAAACAAAGATTCCGGGAAAGGGGTTATCAGGCCCATATAGTTGATAAAGCTTATTTTAAAGGCAATCAACAAAATAGGACAATGCTCCTAGGGAAGACTAGAGAGCCTAAAAGGGAGTCTCAGAATATTAGATTTATTACCACCTATGCCTCTAATACATTTAAATTTAGGGATATTATATCTAAATATTGGCCGGTTCTGTATCGTGATCCTTTTTTCTCTAATGTGGTTACAGAAAACTGCCAATTTGGCTATAGACGTGGCAAGTCTTTGGGCGAATATTTTTCTGGTTTTAAGAAACCAGTTCAAGTCAAGACCTCCATTAATATAGGAAGGCCTGGAAGTACTTTCTGTGGTAATTGCAAGTTTTGTAAGGTGGTCTCCCGGACGGATTCTTTTACATCAGTCAATACAAGCAAAGTCTATGATATTAGGCAACATATTAAATGCACTAGTACATGGGTTATTTATATGGCTGTTTGTCAATGTGGGGCTTTTTATATAGGACAGACCTCTTGTAGTCTAAAACAAAGGATAGCCCTACATATAAGTGATATAAAATGCAGGCGTACCCGTAGTGCTCTCTTTAAACACACTTTGGCTCATCTAGGGTCTCATTTTGTGTTCGTAGGAATAGATATGCTTAGTAGTGATATAACTTATGAACCTTTGAGACATCAACTTTTAACTGAAAAAGAGCGTAGATGGATTGTTAACCTTGGTGCACTCTTCAAACCTGGGTTAAATGATCAATGGTAATATTTTGTCATATTTATTATATTATTTAATGTTAAGTTTTTTTATTATCTCTATGTATATGCATACACATATATATATAGAAATATATACAAGCACAATATTAATTTCACATTTTTAGTGAAAATGTTGTTTATATAGTTTTTCTCATTTATATACCTAGGTTTGGTTATGGGGAAGGAATATACATGTACTGATGAACTAATATATTTAGTGTTTTCAAAGTCTTTATTATATATGACATTATGTTTATGGATAGATCCCTTGGAGTAATTTTGTTATACATATATATATATATATATATATTTTTGCACTATTATGATTCCATATCGATTATGTTATGTGTGCTGTTGGAGTGTGTTGGTGGTATTGTCACTTTAAAAATTTAAACAGCGTGTCTCCTATATATAGCGTATGCCTACGCATTTCTGTACTCACTGATGACGCTCATAGTAGCGAAACCGGTTTGGGGGATCGTGTAAGCATTAAAGCTTCTTGGACTGCTGCCTATGTCTCCTGTTTATTGGGTGCTGGATTCGTTGTTTGGGTATATATATATATATATATATATATATATATATATAGATCTATGTCAAAATAATGAATTACCATAATGTCAAGTTAGCAAAATGGTAAGATGGAAACAATGAAAGTTTATATTCATGAACATCCAGATCATCATAAATTTTCCAATGGTAAGTAAACAATTGGCAAACAAAACTAAAAAAAAAACAAACCAATGCAAATAAAACCCACCCAAGTGGGGGGCTTCACCCCCCCAACTAAATATACCAACTCTGAGATCACACACAGTGGAGAAAAGAGCAAAGTTCACCACATTGGCCAACTGACTCCTTTCTCTGTGAAAAAGTATGGCAATATGGACATTCGTGAATGCAAACTTTCATTGTTTCCATCTCGTCATTTGCAACTTGATGTTATGCTAATTCATTATTTTGACTCTATATATATATATATATATATATATATATATATATATATATATATATATATATAAAACTATGTGTCATTTTGGGCAACCATGGTGGTGCAGCAGTTAGCATTGCCACCTCACAGCAAGAGGTTCCCTGGTTCGATCCTCTACTGGGGTGCCTTCTGTGTGGAGTCTGTATGTCCTCCCTGTGGTCACGTGGGGTTTCCTCCGGGTGCTCTGGTTTCCTCCCAAAGACATACAGTAGGTGGATTGGATAGTTTAAAATTGGCCCGAGGTGTGAGTGCATACATGTGTGTGCTTTCTGAGGAAGGTTGGATGCCGGGCTGGCAACTCGACACCGTAAAACTCCACTGCTAATCATGAGCAGACAGGTGATCTGCTGTGGTGACCCCTAACAGGGAAAAGAAGAAGAAGAAGGAGTATGTGTCATTTTATTGAAACTCAACTATTCAAAAATCATTTTATCTAAATCAGCAAAAAAAAAAAGACCAAATGGTTTTGTCACTGGAATAAGTTTTCTTAGAGATATATAAATAATATAAGTAATATAAGTAATATTACAGTTTGCTTTATCACATTGTGCTGGATTATGTGAGCTAGTGTTATACTCCCAGTAGTTTTCCTTTCTTCCATTATGGAGTTATTATATATAAGTTGTGGGGGAGAAGGGTTGAGCCCCACACATAGGGGGTGTAGAGGGGCTTGTCCCCCTGCAAAAAGATTGATCTAGGTTTTTTTAGTTTTTCCGGTTTAGATAAATTGACTTTCAATAAGCTGAGTTTCGATAAAATGATATATAGCTCTCTCTCGCTATAGATATATATATATATATATATATATATATATATATATATATATATATATATATATCAATAGAGAGATATATCGATATATAGATAGATATAGATAAAGATACATATTTAGACTGACATATACCCATATAGTTGGATATAGATATAGATATACATCTATATACAGGTACGTGAATTGGTGCATAGATCAATTTAAGCTCTGATGTTACACCAGGCTTAAATGAAGTTATTAATTTAAAATGTTTTTTACAATGTATGTAATTTATTTATACATGCATACATACATTTGTAATAATTTATATTAATTATATATTAATTGTTCAAATGAACATTTTAATTAATTTCTTGTATGTTAAAAAGCTTTTATTGAGCAGTGTTTGTTGTCTCTTTAAATGATTATTGAATTGTGACATGTGATTCATTAATAATGATATATATAACTGCAAAATGGGTAGATGGTCATTCTGATGAAGTTCACGTTCATTAAAGTGAATGAAAGCTTATACGACGTGTCCATACTTTCCTGACGATACTTGGTGCTGACTTGTTGTTTTTTTACTTATTAGTTTCAGTTTTCAGTTATCTAGTTTGTCGTTTGTTTGTCTTTTTGGTTGGTTTCCATAATCCTATGGAAGGTAATACACAGGACGTGTTGTTGGACCAGTCTACCCATCCTGTTCCTGAAAATTATAGTCAGTTTTCTGAACACATTCAGACTGTCATTTCCACTGCGATCAGCAGAGGGCTCGAACGAGCCGGTATTTCTAGTACTACAACGCACTCCAATTCGGGTCCTGAAGAGGAATGGCGCGAAGGCGTAACGGAAAATGGAGAGAGACAAGGGACTAACACACTTATGATGAACAGTGTGCCAGAGAATACTAATATTTTGGAACATGTTTTTAAACAACAGGACAATCCTTTTGTAGGGATTAATGAGACACTGGGCATTGACTCAGTGAGTAATAGAAAGCCAAACAATACGGCTTTGGAATTCAATCAATGTAGAAAATGTATTTTTGAGTTGGAGAAACTGACTTTAAGATATGTAATGTTAAATGTTGAAATTAATTATCTAACTGAGTGCATTAGAAGCAAATGTGTACCACAAGGTTTGCGTTGTGGTAAATTTCCCAACTGTGCAAAAAATGGTGATGGTTTATAACAGGCTTGTAGATTTGTTTAATGACACAGGCATAACATTAATGCAGATATTAGTTGAACATTATGAACAACAGATAGAGGAAGTTAAAGGGCTATTGAATGAACTTGATGTTAAGGTGAAATCTTTTTCTTGTTTTCAGACTTTAAATAAGTTATATTTCAGTATTGCCACCTAGGCTGATAGGTACAGAGTGACAATAGTGAGTCGAAAACAAGGTAAACTTAAAAGGGACATTTTAGCATATTCCAACAAAGTAGCTTATGGCATGAATGAAGTGCATAGACAGGGGAATATTGAACATGATGGTAATATTGTCAGTGTAACAACTGAGAGAAATGTGTCTGTTGTTAATAAATAACCTGTCATTAATGGAGAAAATACTGTAACAAATGAAGTGGAAACTTCTGGTACTCCAAACAAGTCTTCCAGTAATTCTACAACTAATGAAAAAGAGGGGAATGGAAGTGGCTCTCTTCAGAATTTAGCTCCTTTTTTAGTGGACAATCAGGGGAACAAGAGAACACCATCTTGGTCCAATGTGGTGGAAAACAAAGGGAAGGGGAAAGGAAGAAACAGGAGAAAGTGGTAGATTGTAGGAATACTTCCAATAATTTAGAAATATTAAATCTATCTATAATTTATTTATCTAATAGTGCACACGATGTTTTAAGAAAGGGTTTTTCATTTATTACTGGTAATTCCTTTAATTATGCTAAAACTGTCATTGATTTCCGATTATTTTTGAGGAAACTGAATTTAAAATATTTATTGGATGACATCAGATTAGATTCTAATATTGACAGTAGCATTAAAAAGAGAAGCACATATAATCCTCCTCTTATAGGAACATTGCAGGTATTTCAGAATATTTGTGAATTCCATTTTCAAAATATAAAGCATGATAATACTATGTATAATCTAACAATAGGAGAACAAGAAGCTCTTGAATATCTGTGTCATAATAGACAAATTAGAGTCATGAAAGCAGATAAAGGGGGTAAGATAGTTATTATGAACCAGGAGGATTACATTTTGGCAATGGAGGACTTATTAAGAGATGAAAAAGTTTATAAAAAGGTAAATTACAATACTATCAAGAAAAGTTATTCTAGGCTGGACGTGTCATTATTTGACATGTTCTGCCAAGGAGAATTAGATCAACAGACATTTGCATTTTTACAAGTGGAGTTCCCTAAGATGGCTACACTTTTTGGAATTCCAAAAGTGCAAAAGAACTGTATTAATCCCCCATTTAGACCAGTCATTTCAGCACCTAAGTCTAAAACTGAAACTTTGTCTGTATGGTTATATCATTTTTTAAATCCAGTAACACAAAATTCTACTTTTTATTTAAAAGATTCATGGCAATTGCTTGAAATATTAAGAGATTTGAAGATAAATGGTAGTAATTTCTTTTTTGCGTCAATAGACGTGGTTTCATTATATACTAGTATTGATCAGGAAATAGGAATTGAATATTTGCGAGATTATTTGACTGATTATACTGACTTTTCTTGTATATTTATATTTTTTATTTTCAATGACACTTTTTATAAACAAATGTCGGTGGTTGCCATGGGAGCAAGGGTGGCTCCCGCTTTTGCTAATTTGGTAATGGCTAGTTGGGAAAACAAATTTTTGATTACTAATAAGAAAATGGAGAAAGTATTGTTGTATCATCGTTACATTGATGATTTGTTTTTTCTATGGAAGGGGGACTATGAGACTTTTGTTGACTTTGTGTTAGAGATGAATAGTTCTACTAATTTTTTAGAATTTACTATTACAGGTTTTGGCAGGAGTTTAGATTTTTTGGATTTGCATTTATCTTATGATTTTTCCAAATGAATGTTTTATGAGTTGTATATATAGAAAAAGTCTATTTGCTAATCAGTATTTGCATTTCAAAAGTCTACATCCAATACACATAAAAAAAGGGGTGGTCAAAGGACAAATGATTCGGTTAAGCAGACTTACATCTGATGATAAGATCTTTATGAAGGAACTGGCCACTTTAGAATGTTTTTTTGTAGAGAGAGGTTATGATTTTGGATGGCTTAAGAGAACAGAAGAAGAAGTAGTTCTTTTAAGGAACACCAAGGCCATCCCTATTTTGAGAGGTAATACTGATAATTTAGGCGTTAATGTTCAGGAAGAAAAGACTGATATTAAATACAGTTGTTCTTTTCCTTTGACAATTTCGAATGAGATGGGGTGATTAGAAGCATCATTACAGATAATTGGAAGATATTGTTAGGAAATTTGGATTTAACTAAAGTTATTGCCCCTTGTCCATGTTTTACCTATAAAAAAGGTTTTAATCTAAAGAGCATGTTGGAAAATGTACATAAAGGGTCAAGTAACAGTAAGGGATCCATAGTGCATAAAAAAGGTACTTATGCATGCAACAACTGTAGGCAGTGTAGATTTGTTAGTAACACTTCTTCTGTGTATTTCAAACATTTAAATACAACTATTTTGACTAATAGTTTTTATGACTGTAATAGTAGTTTGATTGTTTATGTAGCTCAATGTCTTTCCTGCACAGGATTTTACATAGGAAAAACTGTCAGATGTTTTAAAAGAAGGATATATGAACACCAACTAGCTATTAAAAAAGGAGATGACAAAAATGCCTTAGCTAGACATGCTAAGGCATGTACAGCTTTTAAGAAATTTGTTTTTTCGGTCATTGATAGTGTAGATAGTGAAGCTTTTTCTGGTGATTTTAAAACCAGATTAGAATGTAAAGAGAGTACTTGGCAAATTAGTTTATGCACTGATGTTACACCAGGCTTAAATGAAGTTATTAATTTAAAATGTTTTTTACAATGTATGTAATTTATTTATACATGCATACATACATTTGTAATAATTTATATTAATTATATATTAATTGTTCAAATGAACATTTTAATTAATTTCTTGTATGTTAAAAAGCTTTTATTGAGCAGTGTTTGTTGTCTCTTTAAATGATTATTGAATTGTGACATGTGATTCATTAATAATGATATATATAACTGCAAAATGGGTAGATGGTCATTCTGATGAAGTTCACGTTCATTAAAGTGAATGTAAGCTTATACGAAGTGTCCGTACTTTCCTGACGATACTTGGTGCTGACTTGTTGTTTTTTTACTTATTAGTTTCAGTTTTCAGTTATCTAGTTTGTCGTTTGTTTGTCTTTTTGGTTGGTTTCCATAATCCTATGGAAGGTAATACACAGGACGCGTTGTTGGACCAGTCTACCCATCCTGTTCCTGAAAATTATAGTCAGTTTTCTGAACACATTCAGACTGTCATTTCCACTGCGATCAGCAGAGGGCTCGAACGAGCCGGTATTTCTAGTACTACAACGTACTCCAATCCGGGTCCTGAAGAGGAATGGCACGAAGGCGTAACGGAAAATGGAGAGAGACAAGGGACTAACACACTTATGATTAACAGTGTGCCAGAGAATACTAATATTTTGGAACATGTTTTTAAACAACAGGACAATCCTTTTGTAGGGAGTAATGAGACACTGGGCATTGACTCAGTGAGTAATAGAAAGCCAAACAATACGGCTTTGGAATTCAATCAATGTAGAAAATGTATTTTTGAGTTGGAGAAACTGACTTTAAGATATGTAATGTTAAATGTTGAAATTAATTATCTAACTGAGTGCATTAGAAGCAAATGTGTACCACAAGGTTTGCGTTGTGGTAAATTTCCCAACTGTGCAAAAAATGGTGATGGTTTATAACAGGCTTGTACATTTGTTTAATGACACAGGCATAACATTAATGCAGATATTAGTTGAACATTATGAACAACAGATAGAGGAAGTTAAAGGGCTATTGAATGAACTTGATGTTAAGGTGTAATCTTTTTCTTGTTTTCAGACTTTAAATAAGTTATATTTCAGTATTGCCACCTAGGCTGATAGGTACAGAGTGACAATAGTGAGTCGAAAACAAGGTAAACTTAAAAGGGACATTTTAGCATATTCCAACAAAGTAGCTTATGGCATGAATGAAGTGCATAGACAGGGGAATATTGAACATGATGGTAATATTGTCAGTGTAACAACTGAGAGAAATGTGTCTGTTGTTAATAAATCACCTGTCATTAATGGAGAAAATACTGTAACAAATGAAGTGGAAACTTCTGGTACTCCAAACAAGTCTTCCAGTAATTCTACAACTAATGAAAAAGAGGGGAATGGAAGTGGCTCTCTTCAGAATTTAGCTCCTTTTTTAGTGGACAATCAGGGGAACAAGAGAACACCATCTTGGTCCAATGTGGTGGAAAACAAAGGGAATGGGAAAGGAAGAAACAACAGGAGAAAGTGGTAGATTGTAGGAATACTTCCAATAATTTAGAAATATTAAATCTATCTATAATTTATTTATCTAATAGTGCACACGATGTTTTAAGAAAGGGTTTTTCATTTATTACTGGTAATTCCTTTAATTATGCTAAAACTGTCATTGATTTCCGATTATTTTTGAGGAAACTGAATTTAAAATATTTATTGGATGACATCAGATTAGATTCTAATATTGACAGTAGCATTAAAAAGAGAAGCACATATAATCCTCCTCTTATAGGAACATTGCAGGTATTTCAGAATATTTGTGAATTCCATTTTCGAAATATAAAGCATGATAATACTATGTATAATCTAACAATAGGAGAACAAGAAGCTCTTGAATATCTGTGTCATAATAGACAAATTAGAGACATGAAAGCAGATAAAGGGGGTAAGATAGTTATTATGAACCAGGAGGATTACATTTTGGCAATGGAGGACTTATTAAGAGATGAAAACGTTTATAAAAAGGTAAATTATAATACTATCAAGAAAAGTTATTCTAGGCTGGACATGTCATTATTTGACATGTTCTGCCAAGGAGAATTAGATCAACAGACATTTGCATTTTTACAAGTGGAGTTCCCTAAGATGGCTACACTTTTTGGAATTCCAAAAGTGCAAAAGAACTGTATTAATCCCCCATTTAGACCAGTCATTTCAGCACTTAAGTCTAAAACTGAAACTTTGTCTGTATGGTTATATCATTTTTTAAATCCAGTAACACAAAATTCTACTTTTTATTTAAAAGATTCATGGCAATTGCTTGAAATATTAAGAGATTTGAAGATAAATGGTAGTAATTTCTTTTTTGCGTCAATAGACGTGGTTTCATTATATACTAGTATTGATCAGGAAATAGGAATTGAATATTTGCGAGATTATTTGACTGATTATACTGACTTTTCTTGTATATTTATATTTTTATTTTCAATGACACTTTTTATAAACAAATGTCGGTGGTTGCCATGGGAGCAAGGGTGGCTCCCGCTTTTGCTAATTTGGTAATGGCTAGTTGGGAAAACAAATTTTTGATTACTAATAAGAAAATGGAGAAAGTATTGTTGTATCATCGTTACATTGATGATTTGTTTTTTCTATGGAAGGGGGACTATGAGACTTTTGTTGACTTTGTGTTAGAGCTGAATAGTTCTACTAATTTTTTAGAATTTACTATTACACATATATCTAATAGAGGTTTCCATTGTTCAGACTACTTATATACTGGTTCACATTTTTAACATTTATATATCAGACTGGTTTTTCATCATGATGACATCATTGTTATAGAAGTATTGCCAATAGAGGCATGACTCCCATACTCTTTCATACAGTCTAACAGCAGTTATGCTTTGTGTGTATTCATCAGAGTACTATTTCTAATTGGCTTCTAGACATTTTTATATAACTACGTCCTGTTTTATACATCTGAAGCAGGACTTTGCTGAAGCTTTTAGCTCAAGTAACTTAATATTTTTGTTTACACAGTACACAATCGAATTTAGGTGGGACAACTAATGTGCTTACATTTTAGTATAGCACATTTATTTGAGAATGCATATGTCAGGAATTTGATTGTGAACGTGGCAATATTAAAGCTAATCCAGTAGAATGGTAGTAGGTTGTGAGCAAGATTGAATGATTATAGTTTTTGTAATTATATGTTGTATTGATTAAGTGTCTTTTGGTTTTTATCAACATCAAGCACAGAGACTTTGAAATATGCATAATTATTTGGGTAAATGTTAAATTATTTACCAAATAGTAGAAGCGTTACAGGCTATTCAATAAATTCTGATATTTTAGTTTCCCTGAGTTGACAGGGGTTACTTATTTGATTAAAACTAAACATGAGATATTGAAGAAATATTTTTATATTTATTTCATTTAGTATAATAGCCTAGTTTTAGAGACCATATTAATTATTAACACAGAGGCAGGTCTCTTTGCAATAGTTTATTTAAGATGACTGTTCACTAATTCTGATTAAGTCCATTCATTTAGGTTGGTTTTATGTTACAATATTTAAACTAGGATTCATTATTGTTTTATGATAAAATATGTTGCACAACTCATAATATTCATTCAATTAAGGATTTTTGATTATAGTTTTTTAGTATTTGTGGCTTTTAAATGTTAACATTAAGAGATAACTCTGTTTTTAGTTAATATAATCTAAGATGTTCTATAAAAAGTCTAGAGATTTATAATTTTCTTATTTGCTAGATTTAATATAGTGTTAGGTTTCTTGTTTCAAAATATTAGCGTAGACTTTCACAATAGTTATTTCGTTAGAGCAGGTATAACATACAAGACAAGAACATTTTATTGGTTGTTCTCAAGGGTTAATCAAAACCAACGAGACACCGATATTCCAGCATTTTATTCAATAAATAAAGGCACCTTGACAGATGCGAGTCTTCAGAATATCGTGTAAGTTTAAATCAATACTAACATATGACAGAATGATTAACTTCTCATAATATCAGCTAAATTCTAGCACATAGAGATAGAGGATGTTCATTAAAAATAAAAACAATTTATATGTAAGATACTAACCAAGTACTTCTAAAGTGCACTACATAGGGACAACGGTAGGATGTCATACTGAATATCCATTTAGAAAAGTTTTTGCGCTATGTTTTGAGGAACTGGTTCTATCAATTTTTATTGACATCGTCTTTTTACTTGTTAAGTGTTGTTAACAATATATTATTTTTTGATGACTATTTTATGGTGAAACTGTCACAGCACACCTCAAACTAGGTGCTTTTGAATATAAACTTCTACTATATCTAGACGCTGTTTTAGTTATTAACTGCTTGCTTTTGGCAAGTGTAAGTGGGATGTTTGATTTTAGTATACCTGGTCACTTCCAGCGTCAGGAACAGAAACTACACCTTTACATAATTGTAAGATAGCCTAGGAAACAATTGAATAATTTTTTAATTGGTAGAGATTTGTCATTGGATGTTGCTTACTATTTGAATTCAGAATTTTTGTTGTTTAAATGTGATCTGAAGAAGCGTGCTTTCAGCACGCGAAAGCGCTTATCCTTTTGTTTTTATGCTGTTTCCTGAATAAAAGAAGACTGTGTTCTCACTTCTCGTGGTGTGTCCCAAGGTTTTTTACTTGGATATTACAGGTTTTGGCAGGAGTTTAGATTTTTTGGATTTGCATTTATCTTATGATTTTTCCAAATGAATGTTTTATGAGTTGTATATATAGAAAAAAGTCTATTTGCTAATCAGTATTTGCATTTCAAAAGTCTACATCCAATACACATAAAAAAAGGGGTGGTCAAAGGACAAATGATTCGGTTAAGCAGACTTACATCTGATGATAAGATCTTTATGAAGGAACTGGCCACTTTAGAATGTTTTTTTGTAGAGAGAGGTTATGATTTTGGATGGCTTAAGAGAACAGAAGAAGAAGTAGTTCTTTTAAGGAACACCAAGGCCATCCCTATTTTGAGAGGTAATACTGATAATTTAGGCGTTAATGTTCAGGAAGAAAAGACTGATATTAAATACAGTTGTTCTTTTCCTTTGACAATTTCGAATGAGATGGGGGTGATTAGAAGCATCATTACAGATAATTGGAAGATATTGTTAGGAAATTTGGATTTAACTAAAGTTATTGCCCCTTGTCCATGTTTTACCTATAAAAAAGGTTTTAATCTAAAGAGCATGTTGGAAAATGTACATAAAGGGTCAAGTAACAGTAAGGGATCCATAGTGCATAAAAAAGGTACTTATGCATGCAACAACTGTAGGCAGTGTAGATTTGTTAGTAACACTTCTTCTGTGTATTTCAAACATTTAAATAAAACTATTTGGACTAATAGTTTTTATGACTGTAATAGTAGTTTGATTGTTTATGTAGCTCAATGTCTTTCCTGCACAGGATTTTACATAGGAAAAACTGTCAGATGTTTTAAAAGAAGGATATATGAACACCAACTAGCTATTAAAAAAGGAGATGACAAAAATGCCTTAGCTAGACATGCTAAGGCATGTACAGCTTTTAAGAAATTTGTTTTTTCGGTCATTGATAGTGTAGATAGTGAAGCTTTTTCTGGTGATTTTAAAACCAGATTAGAATGTAAAGAGAGTACTTGGCAAATTAGTTTATGCACTGATGTTACACCAGGCTTAAATGAAGTTATTAATTTAAAATGTTTTTTACAATGTATGTAATTTATTTATACATGCATACATACATTTGCAATAGTTTATATTAATTATATATTAATTGTTCAAGTGAACATTTTAATTAATTTCTTGTATGTTAAAAAGTTTTTATTGAGCAGTGTTTGATGTCTCTTTAAATGATTATTGAATTGTGACATGTGATTCATTAATAATGATATATATATAACTGCAAAATGGGTAGATGGTCATTCTGATGAAGTTCACGTTCATTAAAGTGAATGAAAGCTTATACGAAGTGTCCGTGCTTTCCTGACGATACTTGGTGCCGACTTGTTGTTTTTTTTACTTATTAGTTTAAGTTTTCAGTTATCTAGTTTGTCGTTTATATATATATAGATCTATGTCAAAATAATGAATTACCATAATGTCAAGTTAGCAAAATGGTAAGATGGAAACAATGAAAGTTTATATTCATGAACATCGAGATCATCGTAAATTTTCCAATGGTAAGTAAACAATTGGCAAACAAAACTAAAAAAAACAAACCAAAGCAAATAAAACCCACCCACGTGGGAGGCTTCACCCCCCCAACTAAATATACCAAATCTGAGATCACACACAGTGGAGAAAAGAGCAAAGTTCACCACATTGGCCAACTGACTCCTTCTCTGTGAAAAATTATGGCAATATGGACACTCATGAATGCAAACTTTTGTCGTTTCCATCTCGTCATTTGCAACTTGATGTTATGCTAATTCGTTATTTTGACTATATATATATATATATATATATATATATATATATATATATATATAAAACTATGTGTCATTTGGGCGGCCATGGTGGTACAGCAGTTAGCATTGCCGCCTCACTGCAAGAGGTTCCCTGGTTTGATCCTCTACTGGGGTACCTTCTGTGTGGAGTCTGCATGTCCTCCCTGTGGTCACGTGGGGTTTCCACCGGGTGCTCTGGTTTCCTCCCAAAGACATACAGTAGGTGGATTGGATACTCTAAAATTGGCCCGAGGTGTGAGTGCATACATGTGTGTGCTTTCTGAGGAAGTTTGGATGCCGGGCTGGCAACTCAACACCGTAAAACTCCACTGCCAATCATGAGCAGACAGGTGATCTGCTGTGGTGACCCCCTAACAGGGAAAAGAAGAAGAAGGAGTATGTGTCATTTTATTGAAACTCAACTATTCAAAATCATTTTATCTAAACCAGCAAAAAAAAAAAAAGACCAAATGGTTTTGTCACTGGAATAAGTTTTCTTAGAGATATATAAATAATATAAGTAATATAAGTAATATTACAGTTTGCTTTATCACATTGTGCTGGATTATGTGAGCTAGTGTTATACTCCCAGTAGTTTTCCTTTCTTCCATTGAAATGCAACCATGCAGTTATTATATATAAGTTGTGGGGGAGAAGGGTGGAGCCCCACACATAGGGGGTGTAGAGGGGCTTTTCTGGTTTAGATACATTGACTTTCAATAAGCTGAGTTTTGATAAAATGATATATAGCTCTTTCTTGCTATATATATATATATATATATATATATATATATATATATATATATATATATATATATATATATATATATCAATAGATAGATATATCGATATATAGATAGATATGGATAAAGATATAAATTTAGACTGACATATACCCATATAGATGGATATAGACATAGATATAGATATACATCTATATACAGGTATGTGAATTGGTGCATAGATCACAACCTGGGTTAAGAAGGCAGAGACAAAATAAATCAATCATAATAAAGAATACAAGTTGAATATGCAATAATACATAAAACAATTATATGAAAAATGCAAGGTGAATTTGCAACAAAACATGGGTATTTAGATAATATACATTATTTATATTTTAGTTGTATACACACATTGAAATAAGATGGCTAAAGGGGAGCAAAGTACATTGTTGTCAAAAAGTTCTGAATCAGTAAAGACAATTTAAGCTGTAGTGTGCTACAAAGGATAATATTAGCAAGATTAGCTATCATTCATGGTTGCAGGCTCACACAAAGCTGAAACACAACAGTATGCGTTATTTATCTAGGATATATAAAACAAGTACATGTGTTCTTCTTGAGCATATGATCACTTGGGATGGTATTCATATTCATTACATGAAAGTTTTATGGACATCCTCATAGTCCGTGAATGAAGACCAACAAAGCTGCAATTCATTGAGGCCACTTATGTTAATGTTCATTGACTGTGAATAAGCCTAAACAAATGAAGTTATAATGAGATGTAAATGAGAACCCAGCATATGTTAATGAAGCATTATCTCACCTATTTGTGGTTCATAGTGAAATTTTCCTACTTTTTCTAGTCTTCTGAAAATTCATTATTTAAAGGGGAGTCTTGCCAATCCTATTTACTTTGTGACCCACAGAAATGCTGTCATTAACTGCTAGCATTGCTATTTCTTACTGGCCTGCTTGCCTTAGCTGAGCCAAAACCACCCGCACCTAGCTGGGCTCTCTGGCCAAGAAGACGGAGATAAAGGCAGAGGATAACTCAGTGTAATTTTGATAATCAGGAGATACTTGATAGATTTCAAGTGGGCAGGGATATTATAAGGGTCTTAGTGAGTATTTAAGACCCCCATAGATGTACTGAAGGAACATGTGGACTTCCTATCCCTGTTGATACTAAGGTATATATAACCCTCACTATACATGCTATGGGGACCTTCCAAAGACAGACTGGAGACATGTTGGGTATCTCACAGGCTTCTGGCTCAAGGATATTGCAGCAGTTCTTGGATGTACTCTTGGCACATGTGGATCAGTACATCTATTTCCTGATGTCACCTGAGGACTGAACCAGGACTGCACATGCCTTTTATTAGGTGGCATATTTCCCTGTGGTAGTTGTTGCAATAGGATGTATCCATGTTGCAATTAAGGCCCCTTCTTGTCCATGGGGTGACTGCTACCACAATAATAAGGGCTACCATTCCATCTATTGCCAGGTAGTGTGTGATGCATGGGGATATATCACCAACATCTCTACCCAGCATCCTGGCAGTGCACATGATTCCTATGTCTGGTGCACTAGCTCACTTCACCACCTCTTCCTGCATGGTAGGATGTCCAGTGGTCAACTTGTTGGTAAGTGGAAAATAACTTTTTCTCTCTTTTTTCTATTTTATTTAAGTAGTTATTTATAGCGAATGTATTGCTGAATACTAAACCACTTCTTTGTTTTCTTTCCACAGTCTTTTCTCTCTCTCTCTCTCTCTTTTTTGTTTGATTTCAGGTGATGCTGCATATCCACCAGAACCATGGATCATGACACCAGTGAGAAATCCAAGTGGAATGGCAAAACAGACCTACAATACAGCCATATCTTAGACCTGTATTGTCACTGAGAGTCATTCTGAAGGGCACCCCAGACTTATTTAGGCACCTTAAGAGTCACTTTAGGTGCCTGAATGAGTCTGGAGATGCTCTTTTAATATTGCATGCAGGTTGTTTACTGCATATTGCATTTTGTACAAAATGATCCATCCTGCAACATTCTGATGGTGAAGTGACCCATGCTGTCACTGCTGTTCCCAATTCCAGTGCCACTATGACTTATGATGACCAGCCGGCAGCAGTAGTAAGGGATCCAGTGCAGCAGGTTTGTGCATGGCGTATGGTTAAACAGGTAAAGAGGTGGCATCTAGTCCAGAACTATGGACCATGACATTCTGTTTAATGTAAAAACATAGAGAGTATAATTGATGCATGCAGTGTTATTTGCGGGCTATGCCATGTGGTGCATGGTCTACTGTCACTGTTCATCTGACATTTCTTTTCATCTTTACATAATTAGTTTTTTTTTTATTTCAAAGCAGGTACTCATATTATTGTTTCTAAAAGTCATGCATGAGTGCTCACTGACGTCTGACCAGTGATGTCATTAGGCATCATATAAGGAATAATCACATTTCAAACTGTTTTGCCCAATAAATTCTAGTGAGGTGGTTTAACTAAGTACACAGGTACTGAATGTCCTCAAGTGGTTCAGTTATTAAAAAGTGCTAATTCAGTATTTAACATGAGTTCATACATTGCATTTGAATGAAAATGTATCATAGTTTTTTATATTATGCAATGTGTTCTCAGTATAGAGTATGTTGTTTGTTGATCTACTGCACATCTGCTTATTTTATTTTGTCATACACAATCATTTGTGGATTCAGGGACAAAGCATATCATAATCTGTGCAGTGGTGATGGTGAAATGGCAGCAGTGTTTGTTTACATGGCAGGATATTCATTTCAATCTGTAATTCTCTCATTACTTTGTTTCCAAGAAAACCTGTGTATTACTACTTTTAAGTTGTAGGCAACTTTCAGCTCTTAGAATATTAATGCAAACAGCATTGGTGTTGATGTCCACAGTCATATGTTATGACATAACAGATTTCTTTCCACAGTTCCATGTGGTTTTAAACAATATCCATACAGGAATGAAATGTATACAAAAACATGTCATAAGTACACCCAAGTTTTTTTTGAATATCCTCAAGTTAAGGGTTCACCTGTGTTTGTGAAGAACACATTGTAAGTTACAGAAATGGCACACTTGAGTCACAGTAGTTCAAGATCAAATGAATCATACATACCTCCTAAAGATAGGCTAGGTGATGGTACATGTGATTTTGAAGATGGCTGTCATGAGATTCTGACTATGAGTTGGTCTAATATCATGACCCACTTGATGCAGGTGGTTCCACAGACATTGATCTGACAGTGTTGCAGGACTGTGATTGGGGCATTGAAGGGGAGGTTCTGCTAGATGTAGATGAAGGCTGATGTGGCCTGCATGAAATTTGCTGTTCTTGTTCTTCCTGGCTAATTACAGCATTTACTTGTTAAGCACTTGTAGTCTCTTGTTATCTGCCCCCACATGTCCGGACAGTACCCTGTCCTCTTCCCTTTCCAAGAGTGACTTCTACTTGTGTCTGGTAAATCAAAACTAGAGTATGAATAGAGGTTGCTACAAATGCTTGGTGTACCACTGTACTATGCATCAGTGTGATCCTGGCATTATCCTTCCTCTCTGACATTTCCAAGTAGTGCTGGATATCATTATGTATACCATGGAGGACTCTGACCATTTCCAGATAACTCTTAGTTGCATTGCTCTGAGCCCTAACAATGTCATGGTACATTTGCTGCTGGGAAGCCAACGCTTAACATGTTTCTGGGGGTAGTTGGTACAAACTCTTGCACTGGCTATTCTTTGTAAAGGTGTCACCATGGATACTGTTACCTCTGAATGTCTGCCATCATTCTGAAAGTATTTATCTGGGTTTGGAGATACTGGCGTAGAAGTGCTTGGGTTTTCTCCTTGCACAAGTGTTACTGTAATGTTAGCATGAGCTTGACTTTGTGATGCACTGTCTCCTGCAGAGTTACTAACATGTTGTGGGGTGTGAAAGCCTGCCATTAAACTTGGGGACTGTGTTCTACTTTCTTCAGGTTGCCTCATAAATATAGCTATGTTATCATCGTCATCTTTAACAGCATTTTTGTTCTGATATCCTCTAAATGTATTGGTATAGAGGAGGTGTTTGCTTTTTCTGCTGCTGACCCTGTAGAAAATGATTTGAAAATATTACTAACAAAGAAAGCTTATTAAAGAGGTGTGGGGACACTTATCATGCACACTGCCTTCATTGCGATTCTGTGTAGATGTGGATGGTTCATCTATTAAAAATAATTGTTGTGTGTTTAATGTAATCATTCCATGTCAGCATGCAATTCTCTATATAAATATATGTTACTGTTTTTAAACCAACTTTACTGAGCAGATGAGTGTTGCTGATGCAGATATTGGCAACAGGTAGCATCCACACCACCTCTGATTATTTCAGTGCCTTCATATTCTGTGTCACAGTCATCCCCATGGATGGAAAGGAGGTATTCCTCATCTGGTGTTAATGGGATAATTGTTGGGGGACCCCCCCTCCCAGTACTGATATGGACAATTGCATTCTTCCTTACCCTACTTCTATCACATTATTTCATATAATTTGCCCTCTTCATACACTGTCTTAATGCATGATTTATTCCACCAATTGCATTTATGTTCAGGACAACTTGATTCCAAGCTTTTGTCCTCTCAGCTTGTTTACCCTCTCCTTACCAAACAGTTATTTAGCATATGCCTAAGGGCTGCCATGAGGATGCAGTATTCCTCATGGCTGAAATTGCTCTTTCTCTGCCTTGATCCCTTGTTCTACATCATTACTGCACATGAAACAATATGCCACAGTCATAGACAAAAAACGTTTGAAGTAATCATCAGTTTAAACAACACAACAACAGCATGCCTGTTGTCCTCATAATAAAAGGTAACACAAACCCCATAATTACACATAAATGAAAAATCTCAGTCCAATCATATAAAGTTGTACTACAGTAATGTCTGTAGTATTATACATACATGGCTCCCTATTGAAATGTTGGCACTCAAAATGGCGAGTGTCAAAATGCTGAAAAACAAGAGTGAATCTCAGAAATCACTCCAAATCTAAGATCGCTATTCCTCGGAGAAAAGGGAATATTCCTGATATGGCAAATAAGACTTTGTATATGTAAGTCCAATCTTTCAGACATTCAATTGCCATATTCTGGGAATTGGTCTAACAAGAAGGCTCAGCCGAAAGCGCTTATCCTTTTGACTATGTTTGTTTTAATAATGTTTCTCCCTGTGTGGGTTTGTTCTCTATTTTATTTTGGATTGTTAAAAGCCATAACTGCTCAGCAATGGGAGGAAGCAACTGAGCATCAAAAGAAAAATAAATCCTCCCAGATCATATGGATTCCCTATTGATGTTTGCATATTACTGAAAGATGAAATATATACCCAGTCTTTATTTGGCTAATGATGATTGTTCCTCCTAAATCTTGAATGAAAGCGGTGATTTTAGTCGTACACAAGGTGGGAAAAAACTTCTAATGCCCACTTCATATAGGCAGATTTCAGTCTTAAACCCTGATTATAAAATGTTTATGACAACATTAACAAAAAGACTGTCACAGCATCTTCCACAAATTATCCACTTGGATCATTGTGGACTTATCTTGGGTAGGAGGACATTCGATAACCCTACAAGAACAAAGCTGATCCTACAACAGGCAGAGCAGATGTGGCACAAGCTATCCATGATCGGTCTTGATGCTGAGAAGGCATTCAGCAAGGTAGACTTGGGGCATTTATATCATATACACATTAGGATTGATATCTCTAAGCAAACAGTAGCACTATTTAACAGAGTATATAATGGATTCACGGCCCAGGTGAAAATTACAATGAGGCTGTCAAGACTTTTTGAAATTGCTAGGAACTAGAGAGGATTGCCCATTGTCCTCCCTTCTATTCACAAAATGCTTTGAACCCATAGCCCAAAACATTAGGGATTCTGGGATGAAAAGCTAAAGGTTTCCTTATTTGCAGATGCTGAATTTAACAAATATGGAGAGGGAATTACCTTTGTTTCTGGATATTTTGACTGAATTTAGTAGTATATCTGGATAATAAATAAATGTACAAAAGACTAATGTTCTATATGTGAAACACAAACCTTTCCCAGAGTTCCTGCTCCATATGGCAGAGGACAAAAGAAACTTCTGTATCTGGGGGGTATGGTTTGCACCTACAATACAACATATGAAAGAATCATTAGTCTCATATCTTATGAAGGCATGATGAATATCTAAGAAAATGGCAGCATTTAATACTAGAGTTGGATCAGAGAGTATCAGCTATACAGATATTTCTACTCCTTCACATAATACATACCACTCAAGCATATGGCTCTACCCCACCTTGATAATTTATACATAAAATAAATGTCAAACTAAGGAAATTCATTTGGGAACCACAATGACCCCCGGTAGCTTCAGATAAACGTATTCTACCTATCTCAGAGGGTGGACTGGGACTGACTGTTATTTAGAGATATTGGATATTTGTTAGATTTGCTGAATTTATAAGACTACAAATTCCCAGCTACAAAGTGATATGAAAGGGTATGTTGTACTACTCTCTAAATAGAAGAGGTTTTAGTGACTGATAGTTATTTTTGGCTGAAGCCAGGCAAGAGGCAAGGTCAGAAGATTATATTGATAATCTGTTTAGTGATATCAGGTGCAGAAAAATAGCAGAACCTATATTTAATATCCAGCACCTAGTGCCAATAGGCTGCATGAGGCAAGATGTTCTAAACCACTAAGCACTTGCAAAGAAATCATACAGCACTTAGATACTGTCATGAGATGGCAGAGGAAGGCCAGATATTAGACTGGATGAAAGCTGTATAAAAATATAAATTTATACCCACCATGAAGCTTGCTTTTTCTCTGCCACAGATATGTGTGAAAGATACAGAATGGGTAAAACAGAGGTGAATAAGTACCAGGGGAACAATGAAGCTAATCCTTGAATGTAGAGAGAGAATGCAATCTAAGATAGGCATCATTTTAGTATCAAGAAAAAAGCAGAAACCAGAACCAAATTCACCAATAATCCACCAAGGTATCTGGAAAAACGAAGCTGTTATGTAAAATTTGTTGTTTGATCGTTTATTTTATATGATCAAACAACAAATTTTACATTCCAGCTTAGTTTTTCCAGATACCTTGGTGCATCATTTCGGTATCTTACAAGGTCTTATACATCCTACGACAGGAGACATCTTACAGTATACATACGTAATCTGGAAATTTCCTAGATGCAGTGAGAAAGGACACTGAAATACTTGTGGAGTCCTTCTAAATTAAAACAAAAATTAGCATATTTGCATGGAAATGTTTACATAAATTATATGCCACATAAGCTAGGGAGGATGTGTGGTACTGTATCCAGACAGTGTTGGGAGATGCAATACTGGGCAAAAAGGGGACTAGACTCATATCTGTGGGATTGTACATTGTTATATGTGTTCAAAAATTACTTATATAGATTGATAATAGATTAAACTGATAAGTCACTGCTCCTTATACAAGAGATCTTCTTTCTGGAACCTAAAAATGCACAATGGTTGACAGAACAACTTAGTATTCTGCCTGCACTTATAATTACTGCTACAAAAAAGAATGTGACCTGAAAATGGAAGAGTGAGACCCCTCCTTTAATTCAGGATATCATTGAGATCCTACAGTCATTGCTATCACTTGAGGAAAAGGCATGGGGTCCCAAATGTAAAAATGTTCTTATACAGAACTGGTCTCCACTGTTAAGATTCCTTGAAAGGGAAGGGCCAGAATTAGTCACTGGCTAGTGAAACATATTCCAATGGAAATGGGTTACTTGAAGTGATTCCCTTTGAGCAATATTAATATTATTATTATCAGTTTTTGTCTTCTATAGTTATTCTTTTTTTAGTTTTTTTTGGAGTTAGTTGTTTATATGTACCTATTGAAAAAAAAAATATTTATTATCAAGCATTATTTTATGTTTTTACATATACCCCAGGATTCAATTACACCTACACTAAGTATACAGTAAGTGTACACTGTTGTGAGTGAACAGATAACACAGACATAACTCACACCTTCTTCCTCCTAATTTTAGTTTTCCTACTGATATTCTTGCAGCTTTAAATATTGACAGGGATTCATAAAGGTTACCACAAAGTGTAGATTACATGTACACTTAGTGTAATCTTTCTGAGTGACTAGAAAACACAAAAATGTGATAAGAATGTTGTTGAATACTTATTGTGTACACTTACTGTAGGCTTTATTGAATCTGGCACATACTGTTACTACAACTTATTCAAACAATAAATTATTGATATTCTCACTGTAATGGGAACGTCTTGTATTCACTTAGTGTGGAAGCAAAGCTGGATCAACAAGCTCCCTGTGCCAGTACCACAAAGTAGCTCCCCACCTCCACAGCTCTTTAGCTGAAAAGTAAAAAAAAAAAAACAAGCAGTTGCTACAGTTTATACCCTGCATAGAGCACTCTACCTCAATACCGAGAGTAAAGTGCACTATACGATACAAATATTACATAATATGAAGTACATAAATCTCTACCATAGTCTAGTGATCATAATATCAAACTTATCTCCATTGTGAAAAAAAATAATAGCTTTGCCTAGCAATCGAACCGCAGGCACTCTGTTATGGTATTGCTTTAACCACTACACTAATGAAGAACTGCAGCTGCTGTTTCTCTTGTTTCTGTCTTTTTCATTTCACAGTTATTCTGTACTGCTGCCTCCTATGATTTTTGGTTCCTTTCGATATTTGCTTGTCGATTAATTGCACTGTCATTGAGAAAGCTTTCCGATCATCTCTGTACATCGATTGTGGATGCACTATTCTAGGATTTGACCATAACATAGAAGGCTGTGTGTGTATATATATATATATATATATATATATATATATATATATATATATATATATATATATATATATAAAATAAAATCAGTTTAATGTCCGGCTCTTGTTCAAACATGGTAGGAGCGACAGTCAGTATGATGACAGTCAAGTGAATAGCAGTTAAGAAGATTGTCAACAGGGCAGAGAAGTGCAGCATGTCTGTAAATGGCAACTGTCGACATTAACATTGAAAATGGACTGTCGATGGTATGGGTCGATCATCTGACCTCATTAATATTCATGAAGTGATGAAATGCGTCGAGGATATCAATGTTCACGGTTGTGAATTCCGTGATTTTTATAGTAAACCTATATATATATATATATATATATATATATATATATATATATATATATATATATGGGTCCCCTACAGATGATCAAAATCTTAAAACTTCGACTTTCATATGCCCAAGACCATAAAATCAAAGTTTTAAAACTTCGAATGTTCTGAATGGAGATCTCCGTACAGCATGGAACTGGAAAATTTCCCTTTTCCTCCCTGTAGTGCGATCTCGGAGTTGGTATATTTAAAAAGCAGGGGGTGAGGCAGGTGCAGGGAGGCTTGCCCCCTGAAAAAATGTCCACAAATTTTTTTTTGTTTTATTTTTTTTCAGGTGTTCTAACTTTTGAAATGTCGATCGTATGGTCTTGGCCATATGAAACTTGATGTTTTAAAAGTTCGATCATTTGTAGTAAACCCATATATATATATATATATATATATATATATATATATATATATATATATATATATGTATATATATATATATATATATATATATATATATATATATATATATATATATATATATATATATATATATATATATGTATATATATATATATATATATATATATATATATATATATATATAAATAACCCTAGTCCTGAGCAGCAGCATCCTACCATCACTCAGAATGATACCACAGTACAAGCAAAAAATCACTGATTTCAACAATTGGCTAAGTTTCTGGTGTCATTCCAAGGGGATCCAGTATCTGTCTGCCTGGGAAGACACGACTGACAGACCTCGATGCTTTGTCAGTGATGGCCTGCATCTGTCACCCCTGGGCTTCTGGATACTGGCCAGGGCTTTTGCCACTCCTATAGTGCCTTTTCCAGGCTGTGTTCCAAAGACCAAATTACCACAGTAACAGCTACAAACAAATGCAATCTGAGAATTATGCTGCTCAATGCTAGAAGTCTAAATCTCAAAATGAACTTGCTCGAAGCACTCCTTAAAATGGAGAACATCGATATTTGTGCTGTAACAGAGACCTGGCTCAAAGCAGCAGAAAGCACTCATGCACTACCAGGCTATAACTCATTCCACACCTTTTGGTCCCAGAACTTGGACCGAAGCTCCAAAGGTAGAGGTGTTTCCATATTCATAAAGGATGCACACACTTCCAGGCTGGTAGGCCAACGTAATGCATCAGAGATACTTCAGGTGGAGCTAACATTGGGTAAGACAGCAATTCAGGTTTAGCCTGCTATAGGTCCCCAATCATGTCCCAAGACTCACAGTCCATGTTCCTAAGCACCCTGGAGAATATTAGGGTCCACCCTAACACTCTCATACTGGGCGACTTCAACCACCCCTCCATTAACTGGGTAAACTACTCATTTACCAATACACTTGCCCGTTTCCTGGAATTCATTAATTCCAATGCCCTGGACCAGCTCGTTCTTACCCCCACTAGAGGGACCAACATCCCTGATCTGGTCATTACTAACATGGGCGACTGTTGCTCTACACCAATAGTCAGCTCCTCCCTGGTTAGATCAGACCACAAAATAATCAACTTAGAAATCCACCACCCCCCCTACAAAGGTAACCACCATGAAAAACTTCTCCAAAGATAACATTGGGCTCCTAAAAACAGAGGTGGCTAACTTCACAGCACCCATGCAAATGGAGAATATTTGCATGACCACTGAATCATACACCAATGCACTGTATGAATACGTACACAAATGCATGGATCTCGCCATACCCAATAATACCAAGACTCTCTCCTCCAAAAAAGAAAGCCAATCTGGTGGTCCCCTGCCATAAACAAACTCTACAACAGAAGGAAGAAACTGATGCAGAATAAGGTGAAGTCCCAAGACTGGAAAAACTCCCTTAACAGCCTCAACAAAAAATTGAGATCCCTCATCAAATCCTCTAAAGCTAGCTATGAAAATAGAATTGCAGCAGATAGTAAAGACAACCACAAGGCCTTTTATAGTTATGTAAAGAATCTCCACGGCAATATCCAGATTTGCTCTGAGCTACTGCACAATGGTACCTCCTATACTGAGCCAACAGATATTGCCAATATACTGGCCGACAGATTCAGTGCCAACTTTACCCCTCCCCCCAAATGACCAATCACAATACCAGTAGATTTCCATGTACCCAGTATTACTGCTGTACAGGTTAAAACAGCACTGTCCAAGGCCAGGAATATAGCTTCTATGGGACCTGACAATATCCGTGGCTGTGTTCTACATGAACTACAGCATGAACTGGCACCACACCTGTGTGCCCTGTTCAAGCACAGCCTCACTTCAGGCTTTGTCCCTACTGAATCGCGCACTGCTACTGTCATCCCTCTCCACAAAGGAGGAGCGACTACAGACCCTGGGAACTATCGCCCCATTAGCCTGACAAGTCTGAGATGCAAAGCTATGGAATGCATCATCATGGACCTAATAAACAAGGATATATGGAATCTCCAAACTCTGGATCCCACACAGTTTGGTTTTGTGAAGGGTAGATCATACCCACTCAACCTGGTCGACTTCTTTGAGTCAGTTACCAGAGCTGTGGATGAGGGCAAGGTGGTTCATACAGCCTACCTTGATCTGGCCAAGGCCTTTGATACCATTCCCCACTCAGGAATCATAGACAAACTCACTAAGCTAGGCATCAACCCCTACATCACTAGGTGGGCTGCAACTGGCTCACAGATAGAACCCACAGTGTGAAAGTAGCTGACTCCAAGTCTCACACTGCCAATCAGGCATGAGTGGAGTCCCACAGTGTTCGGTCCTGGGTCCTCTCCTGTTTGGTATTACTTCTCTGAAGTGCAGGCCAACACAAATGACTTTGGCTGACAAAGTTCACAGATGATTGCAAGTTGGGAGCTATTATTAACTACCCTAATGATACTGACATCCTGCAGAAATGCCTCAGTGAGACCAACACTGGTGTCAGAACCATGGCCTTAAGCGCAATGCCAAAAAATGTTTCATCATCCCCTTTGGGAAAAACTTGGTTCTCATGAATTACCACATTGATGGTAGTCCACTGAACACAGAAGGCATTATAAGAGATCTGGGAACACAGGTCGACAGCAACTTCTCTTTTGACCACCACATTGCCACTGTGGTCAGAAAGTCCTGTGTGGCACATCTCATTACTGAGGGTTTTGCATCCAGGAAGAAAGTGGTCATTGTCTCCCTCTACTCTTCCCTCATTAGGCCAATCATCGAGTACAATGCCCCATTTGGCATGTACCTCACTAGACACCTGCAACAACTGGAGAGGCCGCAAAAGTACCTCACAAAGATGATCCTAGGCCTTAAACAGTTGTCCTATATGGACAGACTCAAAAAAACTCCAACTATTCTCTGTCTCATATCTCCTACTTAGAGGCGATCTCTGCTTGACTTTCAAAGCTATGTCTGACCTAGCTCTGTTAGAAATGCTACTTCTAAAGAAATCCCAATCCCTCCGCACCACATGCTCCAGAGACCTCAACCTCATTATCACAACCAACAGAACATGCTGGAGGGACAGGTCCATAACTCAGAGACTCCCCATGCTATGGAATAGACTTCCCATACATGTCAAACAGAGCACCTCACTGGCCCTCTTCAAGAGAAATCTTGATGAGTGGATGGGAAATAGAAAATTCACCCTGAGGATCACTCCAGTGATTCTACTCGACAGAGGCACTGGGAGCTAATGTCGGGTGGCACGATGCCAGGGTAATGCTATGGGCTAGGCTTGTAAAGGCTCCAGGGCCATTAGCCTAGTACGCACCTATGAACCTCTATATATGGGGTCCCTTAATTTTGTTGAATTGTGACTTAGTTGACAAGTTTTTGTTGACTTAATTTAGGTGACAATAAAGCTGTCAATATTTGTATGAGATATCTAATCTTACCTAAGCTAAACTTTATAGACTGACACATAAAACGTCAACCTCTGAAGCTAATAAAAAACAATTTACACCCTAATGCATGTGATCCAAGGCATGCAAAAGAAATCAACTGTTTTTTGTATGGGTCAAGCACCACACCATCGCACTCCCTTGTGGGGGATCCCCCGTGCTAATTATATATACTAATTCCAAGATTGCACAGTCCCTTGGGAAGGGGCATATTCTCCAACTCCAAGGTTTGTCAGTTTTGCACACCTGTCGGACATCTGTTTTGTCGACCAAAGGGTGTTGACAAAACAGATGTTGGCATTTGAAAGTTTTACTTATCAAAAGCACGGCCATGTATTCTTCTCAACACCTTTATATTTAGTATGAACTTTCTTCATCACTTCTGCTTGGACTTAATCAGACTAAGGATACTTGTGATAAAAAACTTGCCTTATATAACAAATGTAAAAAAAAAAGATGATCACTATACATATAAAAGTGTTCCCACTCAAAACACATAAACATTTTCAGTAAATAACCTTTGCAATAAATATTATATATTTTGTTCATGACACCACATTGCATTAAATGTAAGTGAGATCTATTGACTTGAGTTTTCAGGTTTTTTAATTATGACTTGGCTGAAATAAATTCATTCAGTCTTGTGGTTTATCTGATTTCAATTTTATTTGCCAATGCATTGCCCTTCTATCCAAATTGGACATCAGTGCCTCCTGTTCTTTCATTCAAGTGAACCTATTCCAAGACATAAGAACATGCTGATACTTGAGCCAACTTCTCTGATGTTTGTATTATAAGCTTCTTTTCATTTAATGACATGTAAGTGATCCTGTATCCACTGCTGCAACTTGAGTTGTCCTACAAACAGAATGAGCAAAGCAAAAGCTATATGTAACAACACGCACCACAGTTTTTGTTGTAGACCAGAAGCTTTTGAATAAAAAGAAAACATGATTCAGCTGAGGCAATGAATCACAGCTAATAAAATAGGTTTACTAAATACAGTAATTATTTTTGTGGTCATACTTATTCTCTTGTTAAAAGGTTTATGACAATGTAGTCAGAGAAATATTCCCCTCCCCCGTTTTCTTTTTAAAGAATACAGGCTATGTTCAGATATGTATGTGCCGCATAAATGTGTTACATTTAATTTATAAAGCATCAATTATTTTTGGTTTTAATGGTTTATAAAACATAAATGTCTAGGTGGAACATTTTTAACTGATCAAGATGGAACATTTACTCCTGTGTTGTTTTTAACAACGCTGATTACACGTCTAGTCTAATTGCCTAGCTGAAGCCATTGAAAGCATTGGTAGCCAAAAACACATTGCATTTGGCTTGTTTATTTACTTTCCTCTCATTGTATGACTGATCTATTACCTTTCTTACACAAAGTCTCCCTTAATAAATGTTTCTCTATCAGTTTGTCAGTTAGCAAAACTGAATAGTCTTTTGAATTAAAATAAACTGGTTAAAAGTCTGTTCAGTCAAAACTTTTAATGTTCTTTTCTTTCTGGGTAGCAAAGCCCTAACTATTTCACCCACCCTACCAGTATAATTATATCTGGGATTTTTGCACAGGAGTAAGGAAATGCCCCCCTTAGCAGCACTCCTTTGCAACTGGGCATTCAGTTTCTTTTGAAAAGCACTAGACAGTTAGTGACTTTGCAAAGCTGACCAAAAGCATCAGTAACTGACTCCAGCCTGCTGTTTGTGAAAGTTTCCTTGAATTAGTTCCTTAGTCCATCAGTAACTGACTCCAGCCTGCTGTTTGTGAAAGTTTCCTTGAATTAGTTCCTTAGTCCATCAGTAACTGACTCCAGCCTGCTGTTTGTGAAAGTTTCCTTGAATTAGTTCCTTAGTCCATCAGTAACTGACTGCAGCCTGCTGTTTGTGAAAGTTTCCTTGAATTAGTTCCTTAGTCCATCAGTAACTGACTCCAGCCTGCTGTTTGTGAAAGTTTCCTTGAATTAGTTCCTTAGTCCATCAGTAACTGACTCCAGCCTGCTGTTTGTGAAAGTTTCCTTGAATTAGTTCCTTAGTCCATCAGTAACTGACTCCAGCCTGCTGTTTGTGAAAGTTTCCTTGAATTAGTTCCTTAGTCCATCAGTAACTGACTCCAGCCTGCTGTTTGTGGAAGTTTCCTTGAATTAGTTCCTTAGTCCATCAGTAACTGACTCCAGCCTGCTGTTTGTGAAAGTTTCCTTGAATTAGTTCCTTAGTCCATCAGTAACTGACTCCAGCCTGCTTTTTGTGAAAGTTTCCTTGAATTAGTTCCTTAGTCCATCAGTAACTGACTCCAGCCTGCTGTTTGTGAAAGTTTCCTTGAATTAGTTCCTTAGTCCATCAGTAACTGACTCCAGCCTGCTTTTTGTGAAAGTTTCCTTGAATTAGTTCCTTAGTCCCTGAGGGTGAAGTCAGGCATACTTAGTGTAGTAAACTAAGCATGTTTTTCCAAGCTTCTCTCAAAAGCATTTACATTTTCAAATTCAAATACATTTTATGTCATCCAGAATATTTAGAACCATCTAAACTGACTACAGGATAGATATGTATATAACTTATTCAGAGACAGTAACACTTCTCTAAAAACAACCTTTTAAGGTTCTTCAGGGATTATCTGTAAACTATGTTTACATCTATAAGAACCAGCATTTGGAGAAATGTGTACATTTTTAAACGGGTACATGCTGAATAGTCAACTCTCATTTAGTTTTGTTGCTTTTTGACAACTTAACTGAACTTAAATTTTAAGACATCAATAGACAGTTTGCTTTTGTTTGCATCTTCAACCCTTCTCCCATGCATGTAGGGCAGCTTTGCTCCCCTCACACCTCCAACTTTCATAACAGAATAAACTTCCAGAAAGTCACTGTCATTGGCATTAACCTAATTGAAGTCAACTGTTCAAGACATACACTTCTTAGATGACTTTCATTTAATTGACCTACTTCATTATCTTTTAAATATATATGGCTGATGGGAGGCAATCGTATAAGGTTTGAGGACGAAGCCGAAATTTCTGGTTGTACTCCTGATTGCTCTGCTTCTTTGCACTTTTCGTTATTTTTTGCCACTTTCTGCATCTTTCAAAAAATTATTTGCTTTGTTACTCACCTATTTCAATGTTTAGCTCTGTTAAATTTGTGACATAGAAAATCCATATAGACTATGCTGAATAAAACATTTTATTTGTTTTGGCAGGTCCATATTTTATTTGATATACTCCTTCCTTCTGGAACTGTTGAAGGAAAAAAAAAACAGAACAAAAGAAGCAACTGTTTACAGGATTATCCCTTTTCCTCTCATCTGTAAGACCTTAAATATTTTATGTCAAGAACTTTAACTTTAAAAAAAGTGATTGGCTAGTGATTCTTATATTTGCAAAAAACTTTGTCTTGCATATGATTAGGAGTAGAAACAAATGTTAAAGCTCTTTAGAAAACTACTCCAGTGGTCACTCAGAATTCCATTATGGTAAGTTAATACACAGATTGGGCCCATATTGTGCCAGATCCATTTACCAACAGAAAAACATCAATGCCATTAATCATCTTTCATATTATGTTGTGTGTTTATGGTGCTTAAAATTTAAGTAATGTACAAGTAAAAATACAATGACATAACACAAAAAACACTAGTGCATAAAACACATACATGAACAATGGCACAATTTTAAAACTAACAAAAGATTTTTATCAAAACACTATAAGAAATATAATATTTTGAACTACCTATAAATTCAGATAAACCATCCTAGAAATAAAAGTATCTCTGAATAGAGGGCTTGACCTTGCTTGATGAAATCAAGGAAGGTGGCTGCATCTACAGCTTTTGGCACAGGGAAGCAAAAGCACATTTACCTGAGGTTTCACACATGGCTCTGTGGGTAACTAGCAGTCCTAGAGGGACATAGGGTATCTCCAGCCATTCTAAGCAGAGACACACATGCACACACACACACACGCACGCACGCACGCACGCACACACACACACACACACACACACACACACACACACACTATGTAGGGTTAGACAAGAGAACAGAAGGCTCTTAAATACCAATATAAATCCAACAGGGAAACTGCCCAGATTCCAGAGCACAGGGGTAGTATGATAGAAGATTAAGTCACAACCCAGATCAGATTCTTGGGAATGCTGGAAAAAAGTTCTATATTAGTCTAAACAAGATAAAACTCAGAGCATACATGACTGTATAACCACTGCTGAGTTGGTAGAAGGAATGAGATATTTAACTTTGGCAGTTAGCAAAGAGGATTAAGGCTGTAATCTCTTAATGAGCTGCTTCAGTTTCCAGGGTTTTTTTCTTTCCACCTCCATCTGCCTACTGTGGGATGCCGAGCAGATCACCAAATCAGATATTTCTCCAGGCCAAGTCTGAAAAGGGTCTATGTTGATGCACTACCCTAGTTAACAAATACAAATACCTTTCTGTTCATCTGTTTGGACAAATATTTGGTTATTACAAATGCAAATGCAAAACTGATGTAATTTCTTCAGGTAGAAAAAGATGATCTAATAAAAACTAACGACTACTTCTTTAGTATCAGAACATTATCAAGAGCTTTCTCTACATATTTTAGCTTTTATAGAAATTCTAGATAGTTATCTCTAAAGAAGAAAAGAAGGGTTAGGAATGGTATCTACAAAGGTTGAAGAATGGAGTGGAGTAGCATAGTTTCAGTTTTAGTTAGAATGACCTTCATTAAATTATTTCTCATTCAGGAGGAGGGAGCTCAGGCATGCTTTCAAGTTGTTAAATATGATATCTGGCTCTATGAAAAGCTGAGATACAAATGGATATCTTCACTATAGCAATGACAGCTAATGCCTCTGTCTTACATTTTCAGTTTCCGTATCAGCATATAGGTCCTGAATAGAAGAGGAAACAAAACAGAGCTCTAAGGCAACCAATTTTCCAGGGGTTCTAGAGGAATTAACCCCAGATTACCCCACAGGGTTAACTTAAAATGTAATAGAAGAAAAAAAAAACAGTTCAGTGTTGGACAATCTGTTAAGTGTTCTAAAGCCACTGCAAAACAATCTCATGATCCATGGTGTCTAAATCTGCTGCAACACCAGGAAGAACCAATATTGAATGCAAAATTGAATCCCTAAGCAAGAGGAGGTTTCTAGATTTCCTAACAAGGACAATCTTAATAGTGTTCCATGGTCACACACCTGATTGAAATGGAACCAAGAAGCTGTGACACAATGAATAAGAATATGGCTGCACATAAGCTACCTTCTCAATAACCTTTTCCAAAAATAGGAGGCTTAGTTAGAGACTGAGCTACATTTCTTAATTTTGCTAAGATCTAAAGTGGATATGTTGAAACTATGAGAAATTAATGCCTTTTTTAGAACAGATTGAAATTTTTTTCTCAAAAAATGCAAAATTTGGACAATTATACACTGAGATTCCAGGCAAGATTTAATTAGGCAAGTTGAATATTAGTCCAGTTCATAGCAGGTTGAATAAAAGCAGCTACTACTACACACAGGTCATCTTCTTAGTTGGCAACTCAAAAATCAGAGCAATAAAAAAAATATGTATCTTGTAGCAGGCTCAATGCACAAATCAGACAAGGAGTCTCTGTTGAGAAAACTTTAGCTTTTTGGAGCTGTGCAAGCTCTGTGCAAGTAGCAGTTGTAAAATCTTTACATGCCATTAGACTGACTGGGATGCACAGCTCACTCATAATTCTGAAGAGCGCTGCTACATGATTTTTTTCTCCAGCAGAGATTCCACAAGGCAAGAATACTGCCTTCTTACTTGAGATCTATGACTAGTAAGAAATAAAATGTTCATCCAGTATTAGCTTGTCATCAAGCAGACATGCCATATGTCATGAGCACTTCAAACTCTGATCTAAAATGTACAACTCATGGAGCTCCTAGTCAAATCACCACCAATAGTCATAATACATTTAAGGAATGCACATCCCAGGGCAGCAAAATCCAGAGCTTCTTTGAGTTCTGCATTACAGGCCTTCACAAAACAATTAGTATCATCAACGTAGTCCTAATCGCAGGGCAGGTCAAGCATTGGGGGGGGGGGGGGTTGGTCAAACATGAGTGGTAGTAGATTAACAGGTAGCACTCTCATCTTTGGTACTCAAGGAAAACTGTGGGTTCTGTTCCCACACCAAGTACTTGAATTAATTTTTAATTGAGACACTCCAGTGCTACATAAGATGAGGGAGTGTTGTACTTCAGAGGCATCGACCTTTGGATGAAATATGGAACAGATGTGTCATCTGCCTGAAATGGTGGCAGCTCAGGTGGATGTAAAAGTTCTAGTCACACTTATTGATAACAGAATAGGGATATTTTTCCTGGTTTCTTGGACAAATTTCTCCTAATCAGTAAGATGACCCCATCAGGTCTCCTCGGAAAATTGGTAATGAGCCTAGTGGGACTAACCAAGTAAAAAAAAAATAATAATAATAATGATAAATAAATGGATGCAAAACTATGTCTTTTAACATTCTGGAGATCCTGTATGTAGCCAATTCAATAGTGAGAAATGGAAAGAAGATCAGGGTAAATGGAATGGGAAACATACACTGCCTCATACTTGCAGGCACAATGATTCCTGGACTTTATTAACATAAATACCCTTGACTAGATCATACACACACTCACCAGAGGTTCAAACATTTTGGACTGACACTCACCAATATGAGAGACACTGTACCCCTTGAGTGTCACATCCTCACTGATAAGGTTGGATCACAAAGCTGTCTCCTTCAAAATAAAAATCAGCCTGGTAACCCCAGCAAACCCTGTAACATTTCGGTGCTATTCCAAAGCAAACTACATCCTATTAAGTAATAGTTTGTCATAATTCAATGCCCCTCCCAACCCTGAGTTCACAGCAACCTATGGGGCATTGTTTACAGAGACCATGTGAAACCATGTAAACAGCTATATAGAGGCTGCTGTACCTGCCTGAAGTAAGCTCTTAGAATTCTAACCTTAATAGGGTATATAACAAAAGGAAAAGAAGCCATGGCTAATATGAGGTACAGCAACTCCCATAATGATAGAAGCTCTCTAATTAAACTAAACAGGAAACTAAAAAGACTATTTAAGTCCAACAAAGCCAATTACAAGGTCAAGACAGCCTCACAGGTTAAAGATAACCACAAGGCCTTCTACAGCTATATCCAAAACTTCAAAGGCAGCACACATCACTGTACCGAACTGGTGGGCAATAGGGCCACCTTCAATGAGCAGACTGACATAACAAACTTGCTGGCTGACAAATTCAGCTCAAATTTCCATAACCTTATTTAAGTGTAACCTTGACCAATGGATGAGAAATCAGAAATTCACCCCAAGTCTGACCCCCATGTCTCTGATAGACAGAGGCAGACCCTAATGTCCAAACTAACATACCACATAATCTCTAGAAACTGTCTAATCAACATATCCTCTACTAATAACTACCCATGATACATAGGGATATAATTAGGTTGGGTTGCATTTCTAGGCTTATAAAGGCCCTGGTGGTTGTTAGTTTAGTATATACCTATTAACATATGAATATGATCAGAAAAGTTGTTGGACAAGGGACCAGCTCTGTCATCAGTCTTGGGGTATCCATCTCCATCAGGAATATCATATCCAATAAATATACATGAATTTGGGTCAAATAAAAACTTACCAGAGTGAAAATAAAGTTTCATGTAACCTGCAGTAACTCAACAATGGGTTCCTATGATTGAATTTTCATTGATTTAGGCATCTGAATCATGCAAGATACTCCATCTAGAATGTTCAAGCATTGTATCTTAAGAAATCCATGAACACTTGCAGAAAACTATTCCGGTGGATGGCACATCAGGATAAATCTGCAATATTGCCCTGCACTCTTAGCATATTCAGAGGAGTTTGTAATTCTGCTGTAAATCTGATTTAGTTTATAAAAGATCTGATGACATATGGACATCCTCTGCCAATGGTGACACAACTATGGCTCTAAATAATTAAGGACCAGCAGGTATAGCAGCTCATAAATGAGTACCAAAATTATCATCTAGTCAAGTGTTCTATAAAAATGACAGGTTCAAATATTGAAAAGTCAGATATTAAACATAACTTAATTGTTTGAGGACAGGACATTAAAGGAAATAAGCATATATTAAGTAGGTTCCATGTACAAGTCAGTGATATAACCTCAAGTTGAGAGGTACCAGAATGAAACAATGATCAGCTCTTTCCCAATGTAGTTTCACCCTGTGGTAATGGGTGGTCCCTTAACTGAGATTAGTTCAACAAGATCACGTAATGAATCAGCCTGCTCTTCGGCAGCCCCCCCCATGAGATGTAACAGTTCCATGGCACTGACATAACAATAGAACTAATGGAAAGAGCAATGACAACTGAAACACTTAAAGACTAAATGACTCAAAGGAGATGTCCTCAGCAGCACCTTCTCATTATAAGAGAGAATGTACTAAAATGCTCGAATTAAAGCAGGATGTATCACAAAAGTGTTAACTAAAGTACAGAGCAATCCAATAAAGAAACTAATGACAAAAGCGTAACATAAAAAGCAATGAACATACAGGATTATGATCAGGTCACTGATCATAACCACATTATTCTGCTCGAGAGGTGAATCTTGGCATCCAAGTCAAGAAGGCATAATACAGGGTTCTTTGTAGTGTATGGAACTTTATCTGCTTAATGTACTACAAGTTACAGGGGAAAATTTTGCTAAGCAGAAAGGCAGTGCAAGACAGTCTGCTATATTAGAAAAAGTCTGGGACACATTACTGGCACAGACAGCAGGCAGAAACAAATCTTTTATTCTGGCACTGTTGTTTGCAGGTCAGTACTAGCAGGTTTAACTGCCTAGCTTGATACCTGATCTTAACAACTGAGGCAGGGGTGCTTAACAATTGTTAATATCAGATCTCATGTTTTAGAAACACTTACTCATTACAGCTGAGTGCAGCTACAGGCGTTTCTGCAGTTACCTCCTACTGCTCCTTTAGGAGTCAAATATTGCTTGTTCATATTTGCATTAATAGCTCCAAAACCACGCTGCATGCAAGGTGTCAGAATTTTTTATCTTGAAGCATACATGATGGCAAACACAATTGATTTGCTATCTGACCTCTGACAATGAGTATTTGTTAGAACTGTAAGGTGATAACTTCATGTTTTAAAGGCTCAAGCCACCCCCACTGGAAGTTAAAGGTACACACTCAAAAGAGCTATACTGGAGGGAATGATTTGTCTTTTTCCTGATACTGGAGTGATCCATGCAGTACATATAAGATAATGCAATAGTTCTCTCAAGACACTACATGTAAAAATGGCTGAAAAAGATTAATCTGTCAATATATAAAATCCAAAGTCCAAGAATAACATAAACATTCTTGTTTAAATTGCAATAGACAAATAAAGAATTCCCACTGGAGTCATAGAAATAGCATGTTCTGCTCCATATTTGCAGCTATCAAATTGAAAACAGATATTAGGAAATGATTAGCGAGACTAAAAAGGCTTAATTGAGCAATATGCACAATTAAAGTTCCTAAACTGTCAAGAGACAGGCAAAAAAAAAATCTTCTGGAAGAAAGAAAAGCTGGACTTCCCAAAACTACGCTGAGCTGTATCTGATTAGTGCAAGCAATAGCATATAAAATAATAAGGAGGGTGACTACGTATTAAGAGTCATAATAGTCTCCCTCTTTACTCAATCAAAATACACAAATCAAAGTCAATCTGTACCAGACTTTAGTCTATAAAGTCAATAAGGAGAAAATGTAACTCAAGCACATGTATGTCTTTCACTACTGCAACTGCTGCTAACTTAATCTACTTTAGTAGATGGCTTGACTTACTTTATCTGAAATGCATCATTGGTAGTACACATCCACCAAGTAATCCCAAGTGTTTCCTCTTTGTATCGCAAGAAAATACAGATCTTAAGGCAGAAGCCTTTCAAGGGATATGGAAAACTGTGCACTATATATAGTCTGCAACATTTTCTCAGAGTCTCCTAAAAGAACTGCTACTTTATTGAAATGGTAACCATGGGAACATTTTCTATACAATAGAGAGTTGATTATCTGAACTAATTGAGATAATCAAACATATAACCGAACGGGATAAAAAACTTTTAAAATCTTGTTTTTCTCCAGGTAGGGAATATACTTTTCAATAATTCAGCGATTCCAGTGGACAATAAAGAATATTTTTCACACATGAGCAGATTACAAGCTTGAAAAACATACACAAGTGAATACGTATAATGTTTACATATTCAGTATTTATGCTTTTTCATACCTGAAAATTTTGGAAGGCTTCATTTGGATACTTGAAGATTTGGATAATCGATGTTTAGATAATCGACTCTCTACTGTACTATTATTATTTTTTTGTAATTATATTTTTTAACTAAGTAGAAACCTTCCAAGTATGTGGTATAGGGGTATAACAGTGTGCCATGCAATTATTATTTTTTTCTTTTTCATTTCAATGTTTTTTCCTACACGCATTGTAATCTTCTTTGAATGTGATATCACAAGAATGTTTTATCACTCATAACAAAGAAAAAGATAAACTAAAATTAATAGAATCTTTAAGGAAAGTTATGAACCTCATTCTTTAAAAATCTAATGCTTCTTGCAAATGCCTTTTCTCTCCTTTTTGTTGCTCCAAAGGGTAATGTATATATGTTTTACGTAGATGTTCACATTATCTAAATTTTATATAAAGATGCATAACAGAGATTATTGCTGTCATTGATCCACATTACTGTTCTTTGTTTGATTATATTTGTCATAGTGATGTACATTGCTGATTTACACACTGTTGTGATACTTTTTTGTTGAAATGTTATTCAGATTATTACTAGCATTGGTGAATTTCAACCTTAATTATTTTATCCTGAATTATCATCTATCGGTCTTTTGCAAGTATGGTTAAATGCAAATTTTGAATAAAATATATTTAAAAAAAGTGTGTGGTTTTCAAATGTAATAAATTGTTACCACCAGTACTGAACTTCCTGAGTTGATACATTCAGAGGCAAAACAGTGCCTATGGAGGGATGGCTTGCCTATTGATTTTTTGATCTGCTTCTATAAGAGATGCTGGCACAGTAACCTCAACAGGCCACATTTCTGTACTTGTTGCTAACCTTGCCATCATTTTTAAAATGAGCAACCTGAGTTACAATGAATTATTCACATTAACGTTCAGCTCTGTGCATATGGTTACAGCATTGGGCATTAGTTCTGTGTTATGACAATTTATTATTAATTCTACATGCTATTCTACATGGCCTAAAGCACTGCAGTTTTTATGAATGCAATCACACTAAATAATATGCTTGCATATAATTACTGTTAACCCCAACCCTTCTCACAGGCTTGGCGTTGTACCTATATATAGACAGCTACTGTTAAACCTTAAGAAAATTCTAAAAATTATGAAAATCAGTACCACGATCAGTTTACCTGTTATTGTAGCATAATTAAAAGACTTCAAAATCAACTTCAGTTTTAAGAATGACTGGGTAGTAAACTTTATGCTGCTATTAATACAGATTAGATATTACCATTATAATGATACTGTGAATTAACTACAATGCTAAAGAAATAAAGCAAAGGAACATTTTCTAACAAAGTACTTCAAATATGATTGTGACATAATAGCAATAACACATTTTGTGCAACAAACATGAAACGTTGTATGTGCTCTGCCTTACCTAATATATGAAAACTGAATTAACACACACACACGCACACGCGCACACACGCACACACACACACACACACACACACACATATATATATATATATATATATATATATATATATATATATATAAATATGTATGGCTCTATCTGACTTAGTTGAAATTCCACATCATCAAATTACAATTCATCGAGGCTGACAATGTTGAAATCCCACTTCATCGAACTACGGGAACAACAAAGATCTTCCCAGGGTAAGTTACTTGTTGTGCAAGACGGTGAACTTTGCCCTTTTCCCAACTGTAGTGTGATCCTGGGGTTGGTATATTTAGTTGGGGGAGGTGTGGAGGGCACAGTCTCCCACATTAGGGGGTGTGGGGGGCATCACCCCCCCACCTGGGTGGGTTAGGGGTTGTGAGGTTTAGGTTTTGTTTCTTTTGAGTAAGTGGTTACTTACCCTGGGAAGATCTTCATTGTTTCAGTGGTTCGATGAAGTAGGATTTCGATATTGTCAGTCTTGACGAACTGTAATTCGATGATGTGGGATTTCATTGATGTCAGGTAGACGAACAGACCTATATATATATATATATATATATATATATATATATATATATATAGACACACGCACACACACACACACACACACACACACACACACACACACACACACACACACACACACACACACACACACACACACACACACACACACACACACACACACATATATATGTGTATATATATATATATATATATATATATATATATATATATATATATATAGAGAGAGAGAGAGAGAGAATAAAACAGGTGTAGACATGCATAAACCTAAATAAATACAGATATATTAATGTATGCATTATAGCCTTAAATATATTACTATCTTATATAAGAAATAAAATACATTACTCATTATACAATGCTGGCATTTGGTCCTGTACCTCCAAAACACATCCAGCTAGCTGATACTTCCTCTGTAAATCATTATACTTGTGGCATAACTGCTCTACAGAGTGGGAGATTCCTGTCAGGGATGACAGCTGATCCCTAATTCCTACAAAATATCAATTTTTCTTCATGCAGAACCACTAGAGGCGTATTCTAATTTATGCAGGCATGACTCCTGTACAAGGTAGAGGAGGATTTTAGTTTCCTTGTCAGACCAGCTTGAACCATGACCCTGGATTTGACAAAGTGCATCACGCAGACCAAATTATGAATGAGAGAAGTTCTGGGACAAGATAAATTACGAGGTGCACCACATCCACTGCACTCTGCCCAGTCTTTACACCCATATAAGGCTGCTACTTTATTGAAATAGTAACTGTGGGAAAGTTTTTTTATATTATTTTTTTCTTTGTAATTGTATTCTAATTAAATTTAAACATTTCAGTGATGTCACCCCCCAGTGAATGTGGTGCAGACTAGTGTGCCATGCACTTATTGTTTTCTTTTTTCATTTCAACATTTTTTTCCTACCCACTTCTTTGAATGTGATATCACCAGTGTGTTTCACATGTCTTCAAAACAGTAGCAATAATGGGGGGGGGGGGTAATACAAGATAGTCTGCATTAATATCTCAAGGAATGCTCTATTTTAAAGTCATGTGGCATGTTCTGTGCACCCTGTGGTAGGGACTTTGCAGGGGGAAATAAGGTACGGTCTAAAGGCAACAGCCTCATGCACTTGAGTTTAGCCTTAAACAGTCATTTAAATGCATATATGCCATTTCCAATATATAACATGCTGAAGTACAACTGACATGCAAATGATGAGGTAAGCACAGATCACCCACAGCAAGCTGAATGCATGTATGCCTATAGGAGAGGTTATACATGTGTGCCAAGATGTGATTCACAGGGCTCAGTACTCCTGAGCCTGCATATGTATAAATTCTCAAATGGCATCCAACGTATATCAATTGGCCTCAAGCTGGGCTCTGTGCCTCAGCAAAACTCCATGAAAAGTGCAAATGAATTAAAATAGTTTATTAATAACAGGGTTAAAAAATTATTAGGAAAAGGCAGTTATTGTAATTCGTTGTTATATGTTCAACAGTAGCCTAAATTTAGTTGTAATTCAAGACAGTCCAAGCATACTGTGAACTAAAATAAATGTATCTAATGTTAGACATTTATTTTTTAGAATAACTAAAGGGGTCAAAGAGAATATTTATGTATACTTCACTGACTTAAGACACAGGATTCATCACTGTGAGTTTGAGTAACTGCATGATTCTTAGACACAGAATAGTTTGTGATGCAAATAAAGATCACATACGAGGCAGATTGTTAAGGAACTCTGACTTAGTACTTGAAAAAAACATTGATGTTTGTCATACAAATGAATTGTCAAGTTTTCACTTGAGAACACTGTAATAGAGAAATTGGAAGTATGCAAGACAAAGACTGCATGAAGATAAAAGTAAAACAAAACCTGTAAATGGCAAAGACAATGAGAACAATTTCAAAAATGCAGACATCTGCATGATACCCAAGGTGGCAAGTAATGACAAATGAGTAGCTAGACGTCCCATACAGTATAAACACTGGAGCTACAGGCAGAAAGCTAAAATTACATTTTCAGAATGAGAAAGCAGTAATCATTTTGCTAAAATGTATTTAAAATATAAAAGATGCAGTACCAAAATATTAATGTTGTGGAATCAAATGAGCAATTAAAGTCAATGTGCAAGCTAAACTACAGAAGCAGATGATTCAAAGATTTCTTACTGCTAGATTATTTGGTTCTACAAATAAATGTATTAATGGATTTAACAAACCATGGACTTGGGAATTATGGCTAAACAGCAAAGCTGTTGTGCAGCAGGATGCAATGTAATCTCTGAGCCTACATTCCAAATGGTGTTTCTAAACTGCAAACTAATTAAGTTTGCATCATATTCTGGATACGAGCAAAAGCCACAGAGGCAAATATGGGTAAACTGTGTCTACAAAATAAAAGCATGCAAGCTGCTCTTTTAGGTCACAGCTTTGCAAAAATAGTTGAAGCAACCGACTAACTACATTAGGCAAAGAAGTATGTGTATGATTAAAAACATGCAAGCTGTTCATTTGAAAAATGCTGCCAGTTTTGCAAGTAAAAATGGTAGAATTGCAGGCAACAATTTCTATAATGCAGTTCTCTGACAAGATATGATGGCAGCTCATGGAACAAGCCAGAACAAATGTTTGAAACATGCTAAGGCAAAACCACTTTAAGAATGTCTGATTCTACCTATAAGTATAGGCTATAACTAAGCAGTACTTTTATTGTCAGACAAATATCTCCTGCAGTCAGAGAATGCTGAAGGGTGTGTCTGTAGTGAATGCTTCCTCTCAAGGTCCTTCTTACATTTTTGCTAATGTGCCTTCCATTGCAGATCTGACAATGTATTACTTAATATCCCTACTTATGCATCTAGAATGAGGCAGACAGTGCTTTTGCCTTAAAATCAGGAGAGTATTTAAAGGCTCTTACAAGTTGAAAACCTAAGTGCATCCCTTGTAAAATAATCTTCACTAAAGGTATTCTGAGGCTCATTGCCAAAGGTAGGGGGATTCATTACCTCTGCAAAATCTGGTATTGCCCATATCTTCTTGGAGGGACAAAGGGCTATCTGTTAAGTTGTTTTACATTAATTTATTTTTTTATATGTGTGTGTGTGTGTGTGTGTGTGTGTGTGTGTGTGTGTGTGTGTGTGTGTGTGTGTGTGTGTGTGTGTATTTGTGTGTGTCTACTGTATTTATAGACATTCTATGTGGTTTCCCTATTCATTCTCAAATGCTAGCTGGATAATGTACAAATAATCACACTGTTTTACAGGTTGTTAGCATCTTGGTATATTGAGCATCGGCCTTTTGTATGTCCTATCGAGCATTACCCTTTTGTATGTCCTAGACTGGGTTCAATAAAGTTTCATATTTTGAAGAAAATGGAGTAGATTTTTGTTAGAAAAATATGTATTAGTAATATGCTTAGTGCATTTGAGGTTTAAAAAGGGTTAACACATTTATTCAATTTCACACTGCATAAATCTGTATGAACTGCAGAAGCATTCCAATCTTGTAATGTCATGAAATATGCGCAGTTATGATCTTTGCTTATGCTTTGGAAATTTACAGGGAAGCATTCAATTTCTGCTAGTGTCAGGAAAATAATAATAGATATATCACTTCTACTAATGTCATGAGATTTAAACAAAGAGTTATTGATTTTCCAGTTATGCTATAAGAAAATACACAGCTGCAGAAGCTATTGATAATGAAGACAAAGGCTGTTTGAAAATATGAACTGCAATCAGCATTAACTTGTACCTAAGCTAGAAAAGTACCTTGAAATGTAACATGTATATTAGAACTGCACAATTGAAGAATAGAAAGTTTGTATGGGCTAAAAATAAACCCCCAAGGTCAGGTTGTTTTTCTCAAATGTTTTTCATAAATCCAGTCATGTCAGCAGGAAATCCAAGTAACATTTTCTATGTAACGCATAGTGAGTTTCAAATCTGAACATGTCAGCAGAAAATCTGAGTAACATTTGCTGTAAAACAATACAGAAAGCTGTGTCTAACTACGTCAACCATAAAAAGTAACATTTTATAAAACAGTATAAGAAAAGCATACTGCCTGTTAGTAATTAGGCAAAATCCTGTATGTGCATGTTTTTGTCTCCTTGCTGCAAGTAATAAAAGGTGCTATACCTAAACCTTATGTGAATTGGTCTTTAAAGTTTTTTCCTTTGACAGATTGGTCCTTCGGACCGGAAACCCTCACTTCACCTCGGATCAGACGGGCCAAGTGGTTGAAACCGTACGGGGAAGAAACCAAATCGGTTCTTCTTATATAAAAAGCCCTCCGACTAAATTGTCGTACAAAAGAGGCCAGCCACTTTCTGATCTGCGACTGAAGGACGGGTTTTTACGAACCAGGTGATCAATCACGAAGGCTCAGGTAATGTGAATCTACTTTTTTCTGTTTTAGATCAGGGACTAAATTGGTATTTAGTCAGGACTGTATTTTACAAATCAGGGACAAAAAAGATTACTGTCTTGTCATAGATCAGGAGAAACAGAATAGGTAGGCAGTCATTCTGAAGAGACTATAACAAAATCCATGGTACCACATTAAAAATAAGAGAAGTTACATAACGATCAAAAAGGGTAGAACAAAATGGGTAATTATTGCACAAAAAGACCCCAAAATCCGCCATTAACCTAAGACGCAAAATACATGCAGTCACAGCACGCTGACAATATTAAATACTATTCAAAATGGGTTAATAAGTATGAATTTGACGGAAAATTAGAAAAATCCTCACTTATCAAACTTGTCAAACAGCTCAAAACCGATTCCAAAGGTCGGGTAAAAAAGCAATGCAAATTAGGAATTCCTCAGGCACACAGGTGGATTGAGGAAGTAAACCGTAGGGAACAAAAGAACAACAATTCAAAAACAATGTTTTTAGACAAAGAGGACAATAACTTAATAATGGCATCAGCACCTCCACCTCCCTTACCAGAATATGAAGCAAGTGAACAGGTTAGTCCACCCCCACAATATCCTGTTGTCACTGAAAATAGAGACATTATAAAAGTAAAATCATTTATTAGAAATCCGATTGGCACCAGGTCTCGAACACGGGCAGGTAACTCAAATAAAGGCATTGAGTTATATCAAATGGTTAAGAATTCAGAATCTATGAGTAAAGAAGAAATATGCCCACTCATAGAAGTACCTAATCCTCAGGCAGAACAAGACGGTCAGGACCCAACTTTGGAAAATATCCGGAAAGCCACTGAGGGAATTCCCCATCCAAAAGTTAATTTTAGAAAGTTCTCAGAAGATTTACAAGGAATGAGGCTGAGTTATAACTTAAACGGAGAAGAGGTAAAAAAAGTAGTTAGACAAATTGTGGGGCCAGATTGGCACATGATTAGTGGCAACTAGAATCCCCGTGATGCTGCACAAAGACCCCTCCTACATAGCAGCGCAGAATTAGACAACAGAGTACAGACTGCATCTCTGAGAAATGGAAGCCTAGGGCAGACTGGACTTGCATTAATCAATGCATCCAACAAGAAGGTGAAACTATTGACTGATATTATGCCAGATTATTAGAATGTTTTAATAACCACTGTGGAACACAAGATTCCCCATATGAACAGCAGTTAAAGAATGCATTTTTAAAAGGCAGTGTTGCACCCATAAGCAGTTTTATTACAAAACACATGGTAGACCATTGTACAAGCAGGTTACAGTCATTACGTGAATATGCTAGGCATGCCAAAAGGCATTTTAATAGCAAAAATAAAAAAGAGAGCTCAAGTATTTTCTGTAAAAGATGGAGCAGAAGTTTATGTAGTACAGTCTGGGATAAAGGGCAAACAAAATACACAGGCAAACAAACAATCTAATCAACAATCAGAGGACTTTGAAGGGCGAAAGAAAAGGGGTGAATGTTTCAAATGCAGTAAAAAGGGACACTTGGCAAGGAATTGCAGGAAAAACAAGAAGGCAACCACGGAAGACAAGGAGGGTGAGGACTGACTATATGATAGGAATCACTAGAAGGGGATAGCAAAAAAAGGACAAATGAGAATGTAATAGAGGGAGTAGAGGATGTGACAGAAGAGATAGAGGAAGTGCAAGAAGCTAGTGATAGTGAAGAAAATGAAATATTAGACCTAGCTTTATTGAGCCTGGAGCTCTATTTAGCAGACACAAAACCAGAAGTTACACTGTTGGTAGAAGGGAGGAAAGTCAAATTCTTGTGTGACTCAGGGGCATCACGAACCCTGATACATCCCTCCAAACTGCCAGAAAACTCAAAGTCACCTGATTACATACTAGTAAAAGCAGCTAATGAACAGCTGTATCGGGAGCCCCTCTCCCGTAACATTGTGATAACTGATCCGGTTTCAGGATTGATTCAGAAAAGCAAAATTGTTGTTTCTGCAAAATGCCCAGTAAACCTCTTGGGCAGAGACCTCATGCAGCTATTTGGTATAGCAGTAGTCCCAACCATGCAGGGTATGGAAGCACAGCAACAAATTGATACCTTTGCAGTGCAATCAGAGGGTGAAATGTTTTATTGGTACAGCCAGGACTTGGTTACAACTGGTCCAGGGACTGTGGCCGAAGAGTTAATGAATGTAGCCATCAGCAAATTCCCCTCCCTTGACACTGATAAGCAACACTTGTTGCACTGTACCCAGTATTATTGTAACATGCCAGGACCTGATAAGGAATATGAGCAAGAATTGTTTAGAAATCGTGCAAACAGATTAATATTACGTAATCTGTACCGGGACACAGAAGGGAACAGTGTAGCTAGCTGTTCATTGCCCCAGGAGTTCTTTGCACTCTATAAATCTAATCAATTACCACGTTAGCTTAACTAAGGACAAAAACATAAAATGGGCAAACTTAGGAGAAAAAGTCACGAACTGGAAAAAACAGACAAAATTAGAACTGTCAGAACAGGGAATACAAATACAGAAGCTGAATTGGATAACTCAGACTCATCTAGCCGTACACTTGCAGTCTAGCAAAAACAGCTAATTTGCACTCCTATTAAAGGAGGGAAAAATTGCCTTACAAAATATGCCAGAAACTCTCTGGTCAACAGAAAAGTCAAATGTAGGACTTATTCTTACAGCGGGACCAGTTACTATCATGCCAAAGTCAGCATTTAGACCACAGAAAAGACAGTATCCCATAAGAAAAAATGCAGAGGTAGGAATCAAACCTATTATAGCAGCTTTACTTAGGGAAGGGGTGCTGGTGGAATCTCCCAATTCACCATGTAACACACTCTTATTTCCTGTTAAAAAAGCAAATGGAGAATGGCGTATGGTCCAAGATTTACAAGCTGTAAATGATGCAGTAATACCAAGGGCACATACAGTGCCAGACCCACACACCCTGTTAAATGATTTAAAACCTCAACAGAAATATTTTTCTGTGGTAAATATCAGCAATGCGTTCTTTTCGATACTGATACACCCTGACAGCCAGTATTGATTTGCATTCACATTTCAGGGGAAAAGGTATACATATACACGACTACCACAGGGATATTGTGAAAGTCCAACAATATTCTCACAAGAAATGGCAAGCAACTTGGCAGGATTTACCCCACCAAGAGGCAGTCAGATTTTACTTTATGTTGATGACATCCTGCTGGCGGCCCCCACCCAGCAAGATTGCAAAGAAGATACCATAGCGCTATTACAATTTTTAGTCGCCGAAGGGCCTAAGGTAAACAAAAATAAACTGCAGCTTTGGAAAAAACAAGTCAAATATCTAGGATATGTAATATCCAAGGAGGGTAGAACATTAAATGAGGACAGAAAAGTAGCAATTTTGCAAACACCAAAACCCACTACCAAAAAGGAAATTATGTCCTTCCTGGGTACAACTAATTTTTGCCGGAGCTGAATTCCATACTATGCTTTGGAATCTGCACCTCTGACTGACCTAATATATAAAAAGCCTATGGCAGCACAGGATTTGTTACAATGGACACCAGAGGCAGAATCTGCTTTCTGCAAACTGAAACAGTTAATAGTGTCCTCATTAGTTGTGGGATTACCAAACTACCATAAACGTTTTTTCCAAACTGTAGATTGTAAGCAAGGTTATATGACATCAGTGTTAACACAACAGCATGGGGGCAAGCAACGCCCCATTGCTTATTATTCATCACAACTAGACCCAGTGGCACGGTCTTTACCTCACTGTGTACAAGCGGTTGTTGCAGCTGCAATGGCAGTACAGGCTTCAGCCTCAGTAGTTTTATTCCACCCTCTCACTTTGAGAGTGCCTCATGCAGTCGCAATTATTTTACTGCAAAAGAAAGTAGCATATCTTTCCCCTGCTAGGCATCTTTCCTATATGACCATATTGTTGAACCAACCTCACATGACAGTTGAACAATGCATGACTTTGAACCCTTCTACCTTGCTCCCAACCTCTGCAGATGGCACATCACACCACTGCCTGCAGGTAATTGAGCAAAAGACACTACCTAGAAAAGATCTCACGGATGTCCCCTTGAATGATGCTGAGGTGACATACTACGTGGATGGTTCGTGCAAAAGGGGGCCTGCAGGACAGAACCTAGTAGGATATGCAGTAGTTTCTGACACTGAGATTATAGAAGCCAAACCTTTACCACACAACTTATCTGCACAGGCAGCAAAATTGATTGCCTTGACATGGGCATGTACCTTAGCAAAGGGTAAAAGTGTAAACATTTTTACTGACAGCCAGTACGCTTTTTCTACTGTACATGTTTTTGCGCAACAGTGAAAAAATCGAGAAATGATAACATCTATTGGCAAACCTATCAATCATGCACAGTTTATTCTATATCTTTTAAAATCTATTCAGTTACCTCAGAAAGTAGCTATTTGTAAATGCACAGCTCATACCAAGCAACAAGATAGGATTTCAAAAGGTAATGCGAAAGCTGATACAGCTGCAAAACAGGCAGCTTCAAAAGTATTTCTTTTAAATAAGGAACTACAACCCTCTGAGATTTTAGACTTAGAAATGTTAAAGACAATGCAGACACTCACTATGCAAGCTGAAAGACAAAAATGGGTAAAACTTGGAGCAATTCTCAAAAAAGGGGCTGTACATCTCTAAAGAAGGAAAACCGATACTACCATCTAATTTGTTTAGATATGCAGCCTTGTTGAGCCATGGGCAATGCCATGTCTCAACAGGGGGGATGGTACAGCTGGTGAACCGAGTGTTCACAACATATGGATTTACAAACTATTCTAAAAAATTTTGTTTAATGTGCCATATTTGTAACAAACATCATGCACAAGGGGCGTTAAAGCCCAAGCAAGGGAGTTTCCCCACACCACCATATACCTTTCATACTATTTGTATGGATTTCATAGAATTGAACAAATGTGAAAATAAGTATTGTCTTGTCATTGTAGATATGTTTTCCAAATGGGTGGAAGCCTTTCCGACCAAAAATCCAGATGCAACTACGGTAGTGAAAGTCCTTGTTAAAGAAATCATCCCTAGATTCGGCATTCCGGAAAGGATCTGCAGTGACAATGGTACACACTTTGTAAACCAAACCATACAGCAGTTAAGTAAGCATTTTGGTATTTCTTTAAAAAAATCATTGTGCATACCATCCGCAATCTGCAGGGCTAGTTGAGAGGCATAATAAAATTTTAAAGAATAAGTTAAGAAAATTAATAGCAGAAACAGAAAAGAATTGGGTGTACTGTCTGCCCCTGGCACTGTTGAGCATGAGAACTGTTCTGACTGCAAAAGGATTGACTCCTTTTGAAAAACTATTTGAAAGGGCTTATTATATACCCCAGTGGAAACCTCTCATGCCTGCAGACCAGGAAGCTGACTGTACACTAGCCGAATATATAAGAAATTTGTTAAATTCTAAACATCTGTTGCAGTCAAATTCTGTTTCAGATAAAGAACAAACCAAAACATCGGAAGTGGCAGTGATCCCAGGGAATTGGATCTGTGTGAAAACTGTTAAAAAGAAGAACTGGATGTTACCAAGGTGGAAAGGTCCATACCAGGTGCTTCTTTCGACACCCACTGCAGTCAAAATCACAGAGCGAGCCTCGTGGATTCACCTGACGCACTGCAAACTAGTTAAAAACTTTGAACTGGACAAAAATCTTACCTCTCCATCGGGGCCCTTAGCACAAAGTCTGGCTACAAAGGGGGGTCAAATCAATAGGACTGATCCATCTCAACCCCAGTGAAAAAAACATCGGTGCTGAAGGTCCTATTAGGGCAGAAAGTAAAATCACATGTCAAAAGCAAAAATGATAGAATCCAGAAAAATTCAAATAATAAAACTACTCGGGAAAGTCGAAGGAAACAGGAATGCAAAACAACCATTTCCTCAGAAGTATTGCATAATCATCCTATTAACTGTACTAGTGACAATAATCTTTTTGTTGTAGCCATTATTTTTCCCAGCCGCACAAACTGAACTGAATAAACGTGAAGAGTTGCACATAGACTGGCACCCAAACTTAATACTTACCAGGCAATCAAATATGTGTATGCTAAGACTTTCAATGTTTTTGCTGGGTGTGGGATTTGCACAGCTTTGCCGACAGCATATGGGGGATTATTGTTAACTTCAGTCCCCCTAGGAGTCCACAAGTCCTGGGAAAACTTGGTTCATAATACATCAACTATTACAGCACAAGATAAAATAGCATTGCACTTGTCTGTTCAACAAAAGGGAACTGTGTGTTTTTACAAAATGATACAGTTCAGGTGGGCTGAAGCAATTGCAATGTGACTGTTCCTTATAAATGCTATACTAAAGCTAATAAGGCAGGTTATTATTGTAATACAAACTATGATTCATTTTTTAAATTGATGTACAAAACAATTAAGGAAATAAGACATGATTCTGTTCTCTATAAACAACTGTCTATAATTGACAGAAAAATGTTTCATGCAGGACAAGCATATATTCATAGTAAAGTTACTACTAAATTAGAAAATTGTTATTTTGTATGTGGTAGAAAAGCATATAAATGGTTACCTGAGAATTGGTCCGGCAGTTGTTTTTTGGGCTACCTGGTTCCGGCCATATGACACACAGCAGTTTTACCTCAAGAAAAAATTCGGAATGTTCAAAAAATCAAGAAACCTGTCAATCCAGGGGGCAAATCGATGCGCGCTGAAAAAACCATCATGCTGTGGGCGATGGACTGACACATGGACTTGAGTGATACTGTTATATCGTGGGCAGGAATATTACCAGCATATGAAGTAAACTTCTCGAAGTAATGAGTAATGCGACCTTTTCCACTCTAAAATTGGTGACTGATGAACTGAATGCCATGAGAACTGTAGTGCTTCAAAACCGCATGGCTCTTGACTTCACCCTAGCAGTGAAAGGAAGTACTTGTGCTTTAATCCAGGAGAAGTGCTGTTCATATATTCCTGACCATAAACACCAAATAGGCAATCACCTTGAGGTAATTCAACAAGTGTCAGCCATGACCAAACCAGGACCAAATCCATTGACGGACTTTTTCCAGAGATTGTTTGGGGGGTTGGGCAATATCCTAATAAACATTCTGATTGCCATCTGTGTAACGCATAGTGAGTTTCAAATCTGAACATGTCAGCAGAAAATCTGAGAAACATTTGCTGTAAAACAATACAGAAAGCTGTGTCTAACTACGTCAACCATAAAAAGTAACATTTTATAAAACAGTATAAGAAAAGCATACTGCCTGTTAGTAATTAGGCAAAATCCTGTATGTGCATATTTTTGTTTCCTTGCTGCAAGTAATAAAAGGTGCCATACCTAAACCTTACATGAATTGGTCTTTAAAGTTTTTTTCTTTGACAATTTTTCTTATTATTATTATTATTTTTAAATTTTCTTGGAGTTTGTGCACTCTCAAAGATACTTAGAGATTGGGTAGCGACGGCAGAGCCTGCATGTTGTGGGTGGTGCAGAGGCAGACTTCTCCATTGGGAAATATTATAATTAAACTTTCTGTGATGTTTTCTGTCATCAATTCTTATACTGAAAGTGTTGTGTGGTTTAGAATTCTCACTATCAATGTTTTGTGGAGCGATTGCAATTGTAGTCAATCATGATACACGTGCGCGCACACGTGAGCGCATACACACACACACACACACACACACACACACACATATATATATATATATATATAAAGAGAGAAAGAGAGCAAGAGAGACATGCACATGCATTATGTTGATATACTCTGCCAAATATTTGAAATTTGGTAAATTTGATGTAGGAGATACAGCTTTTGCTGGATTAAGTATGAAATCAAAAATAAAACTGTCTCTGTGGTGCAGAAGAATAAAGCCTTGGCTAAGATCCAAATGACCTGAGATCAATTAACAGCTCAGGAAGCTGGAAGAGTTGGTGAGATGAGGGCAAAAGATGCTCAACTTTTGTTGGTACACTAACCTTGAAGATGGGTTGTGATGGCCTCTACTCTATGGTAGCCTGGCACTCCATGGGTGAGGTATAGGCCACTTCCCTGAAAACAGGACTCAGGGTGAAGAGATGGGAGTGGCCCAGTCCAATGAAGTAGCCTTTGTGGACTGACAGAGAGCGGACATGCTAGTGCATGAAGAGTCTGCAGATTGTATTAATGACTATTAATTTCCCATTCAAATTTATCTTTCAACCGAATATCTGTTGATAAGGGATAGATTGTGTAAACTACCTGTTACTGGTTATTAATGTTTACTGATGTATTTTACTGCTTTTTTTCCATCTTGCCTCAGTAGTTTGGTGATTTGTGGTAACACTTTCTGGTTAGCAATTATAGGTATTATCTTTCCTTTCTTTTTGTCTCTGATAGAAGGCTGTATCCCTGTTGCTGTTGAAATCTGCAGCTTCTTAAGTTTACTGCTTGAAGTTATTCTGTTGAATTCTGCTACCGGCAATGTCCAATAAAATGATTTAGAGAATACTAAATTAACCAGACTCCTTTCAAAGGCAGAACGTGTGTGTGTGTTTTTGTGTGTTTGTGTGTGTGTGTGTGTGTGTGTGTGTGTGTGTGTGTGTGTGTGCGCGCGCGATGTGTGTGTGTGTGTGTGTGTGTGAGTGTGTGTGGTGTATGTATGCATGCTTGTTGTGTGTGTATGTTTGTGGATGTGTGTGTGTTTGTTGTGTGTGTATGTGTATGTAATTGTGTGAGTATTTCATAGGTTCATAGGTGTTTACTAGGCTAATGACCATAAGGGCCTTTTTAAACCTAGCCATGCATCCCAAATCCCTGACTAGTTCTGATACCCTTGATAAGTGTAAGCATGGGCCTGGGAAATGAACCATTTACAGGTTACCTGCTTGCATCAGAGACATGTGTCAAAGTCTTCAGCACACCTGTGTGTGTTTATGTAAAAGGTGTTTTCAGTTGGGCTAAGAGATAGCTGAGCTATTACCACACAGAAGCATTTCTATCTTGCAATAATTTCCTGTATTATTATATGTTTTTATGTGAATATCATTGCTGATAATAAAAGAAAAAGGAAAAAGGTATGCCCACTTAACTTTCTCCTGAACAATATCTAAGGAATCTATCTTATGTAAGAGAACTTTTGACAAGAAGGTACTCAATGTGCTGAATAAAAGAACTGTGTTGTCATGTAGGATGAAATGATTGCTTCCTTACATGTCTTCAAGTATTCTTAACTCATTACAGCCAAGTGGCACCTTCAGGTGCTTCTACATTTATATCCTACTGACACCTCTAGGCATCAATTATTGATTGCTCATATTTGCATTAATAATTTGAAAACCATGAAAGTTTACACAGTGGTAAACATAACTGTGAGGCTAACAAGTATAATTTTGTAGGTTTTTTTTTTGTAAACTCAGCTGTATTGATATTTGACCTCTGTCTAGCACAGGTAAAGATATTTTAATTGCTGTTCATATAATTTTTCTTTATATTGTTATAAATTTCATATTTTTCTAAATATCTCAACAACCAAGTAGCACAGGCAGAACTGTGTGTGTGTGTGTGTGTGTGTGTGTGTGTGTGTGTGTGTCTATATATATATATATATATATATATATATATATATATATATATATATATACAGATATAGATATAGATATTATGTATGATTTTGGTAAGTTAATATTTGGTAAAGTTAAAGAAATAGCTATATCATCTGCAAAGGCAGTTATGGGGACACTGACATTTAAAATTGATGGAAATTGATAATAAGATCTCTGTAAAACAAACAAAAAGAGAGATTTAATTTAAATCAATTAAATGGATAGGGTGAAAGATGGCACCCCTGTCTAACCCCTTATTAATTAAAGTTGGGTTAAGAGATTTTAAAGGAGTGGTGAAATAGTTTGAAAAAGTGGAGTGAAGCCAACATTAATTAGGACTTTACTGAAAAAGCATACTAATATGATCAAAACTTTGATTGCAACTAAGGATTGCACACATATTTTAATGTCATCTTGAGTATTAACATGCATGGAGAGTTTTAAGTATCAGTGTCTGAGCACTGATTTTTCAAACTTTTGTAAATCCTGATTGGAATGGGAATATAATATTTTGAATTACTCTTTTTAATCTATTTGCAATGTTAGAAGTTAAAGTTATAATATGGTTATTTTTAGGAGATATAGGTCTATCTTTACCAAGGATCTGAAAATCCATATGCATTGATTATTATTTGAAGAATTTTGGATATAATTATAGAAAACATTTTATAAAATTCCATGGATAATCCATCCACTGAAAACATTCCAATGCAAAACCATCTGGTCTAGTTGCTTTTCCAGTTTTTATGCTGTTGATAATTTGAATTATTTTACAACTGTATTTTTTTTAAATTGATGTATGATTAGAGCTTAATGTCAGGAAAGTAATTTATTGTAAAAAGTAATTTAGCTCATTTGCATTATACATAGGTTTGTTATTATATAAATTAGTATAATGTTTTTCAAAAAAAATATCACTGTAATATATTCATTTAAAAATATTTTTCTTTTTATATTTAATTTTACTGATTAAAGTATTTGGTTTCTGTATTTTTCTTAAATAGGCAAATAGATGGGATGAAGCCTGGGATCACTAGAATCAGTGTTATAAAATTCTTGTTTAATATAAAGATCATTGGGCCATATATAAATACTGCTGCTGGAAGGATTTTATGTTGTTTCCTGTATTTTTATTATAATTTTTGTATTAAACTATTTTCCAAGTAATTCTGTTGATTCCTTAATATCAACTTACTGTTTTATATGTATATTTTATAGTAAGATGCTTTACTAAATAACACGCCTTTTATCTGAGCCTTTAATGTGTCCATTGTATGTCCAGTTTCATGTCAGATTATAGTAGATTGTGTAAAATGATTTAGTAATGACTCTGTATTTACAAATACTTTTTTTTCTAACAATGAAAGATTAAGTGACCAATTGTTTAACAACGTTTTCTAGAAGCCCAAGTGTTTAAATCTAAAATTATAGTAATGTTTGAGTGATCTGTGAAGGATCTAAATTCAGTAACAAAATAACCAATGGTAGTTGTAATTTTATTAGATACTACAAGAAAGTCAATATGAGGCCATGTCTTATAGCAAGGTAAGAAATGTGTAAAATTATTTATAGAGGTATTATTGGTGTTTCCATTTCTACTATTATAAATCAAAAGTGGGTCTCATAGATCAAGTGTGGTAAATGCAAAATGTCAACACACAAGAGTGAGTCCGCTCAAATGTTCATGTGCCCAACACCACACTCCCTGACATTGTAAACCCCCAGCACAGTTATAAACAGTAAAACATAACTTTTTTTCCCTTCAATTCCCAATTTAGCTGCCCGTATTTGCGCATGTGTGCGCGGGTGTGCCCATTGCTTAGCTGCAGTCAGCAATCTCGACATGGAAGAGCATAATAAGGAATGTGTATACAAATTACACCAAATAGTAATAGTGTAGTGGTAGAGCGTTTTCACAAACAAGAGGCATTCACAGTTCGAGTCCCACCACTCCCCATTCTATTTTATGTTCAAAATCAGTATTTGAAATAATCCCTGACATATATGATAAAACTTTTACTAAAAAGCATTGAAATGGCCTATGTATCAGTGAACAAAACATAAATTTATAAAGGAACCTGACATATAATTGCCTGCAGTTAAGCACCGCTATACCCAGCGCAATATAGTTGCCCGTAATTAAGCAGCGCTTTATCCAGCGCAATGTAGTTGCCCATAGCTAAATAGCACTTTACCCAGCACAATCTGTTTGCGCGGAGGTGTGCACCACGCCAACCAACGCACCATTGAGCAATGTGGAGCAACGTAGAGCAAAGTTGCTTAAACACAACCACACCCCCTAACCTGTCTGGACAGTAGTAAAATAAAAAGCAATGACAAGGCTTGAAACCAGGACACTGTGCACCATAATCAAAGTACTGAACCACTAAGTCATGACAGCTTAGGGTAAACATCCACTGTTAACATATATATACTTAGAAATGTCAGATTAACCATTGCTATGCATGTCTGCAGTCAGCCGAGAATTTTCAAAAACGGTCAATCACAAAAAAGTTTGCGAAATGTGGCATATTTAAGCTCCATAGGCAGGAATACTCGCCATAACTGATTGTAGGCCACAACTGCAGTTAGAATGTCAGGTGCTGGAGAGGGAAGTCACTTTTGAGCGCAACGCTGGGGCATCGAGGAGTATTAATATATGGTTTGGCTCCTAGTCCATCATCATGAGTCTCGACTCCTGCAGGGCCAGTTCCAAGGAACAGAGTATAAGGCAGAGGCATGTAACCAGTTGGCTCATGAACTCACCAGTGCCACAGGCGTCCCGAGGACTGGTGACCAGGTCCGTCACTACCATGCAGACCTGAAGAGATGGAAGCAGGACCTTCTGAACCAATGGATCCAGGAGGCCCGTCATATGCAGGATGCCCCACTACTAAGTAGGTAGCCACGGAATGCAGTATGTAAGACATGCTAATATAGTCTAAATAATGGATAGGTATGTCTCAATATCCCTTCATTTACTTCACAGATGCAGGTGTTCATGTTATGAATCAGCAAGCCTATGCAGACAGGTTGCTAAGGCTGTGCCACCAGGCAGGTTATTAATTATTTTGCATGTATTGTTATATAATATATGTGAGAGAGCATGAGAAAAGTGTCATAGCCCAATAATACAGCTATAAAATGCCCTGAATAAATACTGTGCATGTACTGTTATATAACAAAAGTCAGAGAGCCAGAAATAGAGTGTACTAACCCAGTAATAAAGGTAAAATAAGTATGGAATACTATCTCTGCATGTACTGTCATTGAATATAAGTGAGTGAGCCTGAAAAAGAGTGTTGTAACCTATCAATAAAGGTATAATATATCGTGAATATGTCTTCCGTATGCACTGTAATATCAAATAAAGGAGAGAGCCTGTAGAAAACAGTGTTGAATGTGATTAATAAAGGTATAATACTTGGAGTGTGTCTGTGTCACTTACTTTGAAATGTTGTATCCTTGCATTAAATAAATAGTACTGCTGTATTAAGTGCTGTCAACCAACAGTTGTGCAGTCCCATATTAAGTAGATGAAGGAAGTGCCAATAGCTGTGAAGCATATAACATTTATTCCCTGAATAAATTATCTGCATGTACTGTTACATAACATAAGTCAGAGAGCCAGGAATAGAGTGTAATAACCCATTAATAAAGGTAAAATAAGTCTGGAATACTATCACTGCATGTACTGTCAGTTAATATAAGTGAGCGAGCCTGAAAAAGAGTGTTGTAACCTATCAATAAAGGTATAATATGTCCTGAATATGTCTTCCGTATGGACTGTAATAACAAATAAAGGAGAGAGCCTGTAGAAAAGAGTGTTCAATGTAATTAATAAAGGTATAATACCCGGAGTGTAGAAAACAGTGTTGAATGTAATTAATAAATGTATAATACTTGGAGTGTGTCTGTGTCACCTACTTTGAAATGTAGTTGTACCCTTGCTGTAAATAGATAGTACTGTTGCATGAAGTGCTGTCAACCCCCAGTTGTGCAGTCCCCTATAAAGTGGATGAGGGAAGTGCCAGTAGCTGTGAAGCATATAACAGTCCTCAACAGTTGGTAAATGGCTGTCATGCATAGGTAAATCTGGCACATGAGTAGCTTGTCAAGGTGTTCCCCAAAAATGTGGGTGTGCTACATGAAATGTATGGTTCTGTAGAACATTATAGAAAATGTCACGTGAGCACATCCAGATATGTAGATACATAAATATATAAAAAAATACAAGTATGTAGCAGTAACATCTGCATCTTGGACAGTTAGTATGTCAGATATAGGTCAGGTATATAATGAATTAGCCAAACCCATTACACAATCTAATGCATGTTGCCTAGTGTAATTATACATGCAGAGGATATACACCTGCAGTCAACAGGACTATAGTGTAGAGTAAAAGTACTAATAAGATGTTAATGGAGGTTTCTATTCTACACCCTACTCCATGTGCCTAAACAATGCAATTCCACACCTCAATGGGTATGTCTAATCTAAACTAATTTGTTGGGACATATGTCCTATTGTTCTATAAAAATCTGCACTTACTTTGATGCATGTGCCCTGTTCAAACACCACAATCTTGGTGGCCTGTTGCCATAAATCATCCCTGCATGCTGTTGGAATGCCCACTGTTGTTCAAAATATACATGTGTTATGCTTGCTGTTCAACTGTTGTAACCCTGGTGTGTTGTGTTAATGGGAATATTACTGCATGCTATTACAACTAATTCGGAATGCTGTTGTCTATGTTGTAATTAAACACACCTAAGCACAGAACGTATGGGAAGGCCGGTCCCAGTGGACCCCCCCCTTTCCCTCCTCAGCTGGCAAGTGCACCTGGCACCAGCAGGTCTGGTGCCCAGCCCGTGCTACCTTCCTCCGTTGGCCCTGTGCCACCTTCGGGTGTAAGCGCTGCAGGGGATGGGGCTCGTCCCCCCCCTGCAGGCGTGGGCGGAGAAGGGCCATCTGTCACCCTCCGAAGGGTCCAGGTTGTGGTGCGTAGGGAGATCCAGCATTTAGTCACTGATCCCCTATGCCAGCTCGAGGTGAGAGTGGTGCGACTCATGGGTGGGCCTGCCCCTCCGATGCAGCCCCCAGCACAGCAACCCTTGGGTGTGTGAAGGTTCAGTGGTGACTGCCCATGGGTGGGGATCTCAGTCCCACTGTTACCATCTGTGGGCTCATGGGCTTGAGATTTCCAAACAACCGTCCCTGTCAATTGTGCTCACCCACCCCATGTGTCATACTCCGCCCCTGTATGCATCTTGTTTGTCTTGTCTGTTGACCTCCCCAGCCTACCTCCCCAAATAAACCTACTTCCTCTACCTCCCTTTCCACTCTCACCTGAAAAAAAATGAAATAAAAAAGGGCAATCTGTACCCCCAAAAAAATTACGCCCCATACATAGCTGCCCATTTCGCACACATGTCCGCTGGACATGTAAACTGATAATTATAATTGGCAGTACAACATACTTTGTTGTCCTCACCCCACTGCCTGGGGTGGTAGGTTTCAAATTGCACTCCAAATTTATTGCATATGCACAGCTGTTGCTGTTAAAGAAATGGGCAGCTATGGACCTTCCCTATAGCCATCCTGCACATGCCAAGCTTGTTTTCCTACTGTCTTTCCCTCTTTGTGCCCCCTTTTTCACCACTTTCCTATCTCCCCATTTTCTTTTCTTTCAAAGAAATGAGTGCGGTGGTTAGCGGGAGTAAGCACTTTTAAGCAGTAGTAAGTGGGTTTAAGCGAGTGTGCGCATGTGTGCGCTTAGCTAAGCATCATTAAGTGTCATGCAAACCCGCGTAAACTCTCTTACAACTGCTTAAAAGTGTCTTAGTCACTCTGTGTCAGGGCCCTTGTTCTGCTCAGCAGCAAAATAAAAGCCCTCTGTCAGTCTCGAACCCTAGACCTTGGACACACTAGACTGCATGAAGTACCACTAAGCCACAGCAGATATACAATAATTTGGTGCTGAAATAAATATATCATGCATTACAATGAGTGAATGTAAAGGAAAAATTGGAAGGCCATAACTCAAAGCTTGTTCTGTGGATCTTTACCAGCAATTGTTGTGGAGTTGCATTACATGAGTGTGATGTGAGAAGCAGCCATTCAAGCAGAAAATAATGTTACGGAGGCACTTTACAACCCCCACACAGTATCATAGCAGGACAAACACTGGTATATCTGAGTAGGACAGAAGCCATACCTCCTAACTGTGACAACTTTCCAGGGATGTCCCTGATTGTGAAACATATTTTAGCTGTGTCCCTCCGAATCCCTCAGAAAAGTACTGCCATCAGTCAGAAAGGTGGGCTATTACACAATGAATACTGACAATAATAACAGTAGACACCACTTGTACTTCATGAAAGGAGTACTAATTCATATGCACTGCATCACTGAAGTCTACACCTACTGTCCCTATTATGTGTAAGGTGTACCTCACTTTCAAATACCTATCCCTGACTCCATGCAAAGATGTATCTGAGTGTTCCATAGGCCTGGCAGAGGCACAAACACACAGGCATATAGGCTATACTGCTGTTACACACTCTGCAAATAGCTTAGGTAGGACTTCCACAAGCATACCCTTATGTAGGAGTACAATACAGAAATACCAATGTATGTAGCCATGTACTGGTAGCAACTGACTGTAACAATGCCATTGTACCAGTGTTGAAAACACCAGTGAGTTGCACAGACAAAGAATGACAGTTTAACCTCTGGCTACCATCTGGATAGGTTCACAGTTGGGAACTATGCACACAGACCACCTGCCCTGATAAACTGACAGGTACACACCAATCCTGTAAGTCCAGTAAGATAATATTCACACATTAATACATAATGCTCCCTGTATGTAAGCACCCCCCCACAGTTAAAAGATACTTGTGTGTTTAGGGTCTACCAAGTGTGTAGGTAGGCATACTCAGTACTGGAATTGTGCAGTTGTCCTGCGAACCCTGTGCTAATGTCAACAATAAAAAATCACAAACCCTGCAGAAGTGAGTACATTAATATTCCCAGTATAACAGTTCACAAACAGTTCATGTGTCAAAAGAATACGTCTCAATAACTACATTTGTATGGCAGTTAATTATATGAGTAGAAAATAAACTACATAGTCATATAAATGTTGTGTAAGCATTTGCAGTGGTGAGTAAAACCCTACACTGATAGCTCAGTACTGGAAGTGGCAACAGTCAGGTCTGAGTAAAACATGTACATCACTGTCTACACCTCCACCTTCAATTATAAGATGTGTACCAACTTTCTGACTTACACAACAGTGTCCACAGCAAACAAGCATGGGCCCCACTCTGGAAATCTGAAAGGGCTACGCCTACATATCTTAGCAATTTATAGCATTGGGTTGCTATGACAGTGAGTACTGCAATTACCACTCAGCAGGCTGTATGCATTTACCAAATGCTGGGCAACAATTGGTGCAGAGGGCATCACATGCACATGTGCAGATACCTATAAAAGCAGATTGTACTTGCTATCCCCACATGCAATCATTACATTGCACGTTCAAGCAAGTGAACAGCTCCTGCAGACAGTAGCATGTAAGAAAAAAATTTAAAAATTAGGTAACAGATATATATACCTAATCCAAACTAAAGTTATCAATTAAGAAAAAAAAAAGTTAACATACGTAAGTATCTGTACTTAATAAAAAAATAAAATGTCAAAGCATACACAGACAGACCTGAAAGGGACATACAGGTATAGTACATCCTCTGAAACATGCATATGTGGCAGCAGTAGGTATGTATGCACTGATGCCATGCATAAGTCCTGCCATGGAGAAATTGGTGTGTAGCTGTGTGCAGTGGGACATAAGTGTGACATATGTAGCTCAGCATTACATGTCAAACATCTGAACATGTTATCTATGGTCTGTACAGTACTACGTTAATGGCAGTTTGGGGGAGTAGTGCAAACACCTATATAAACTTGGATGTCACAGAGTAAGACATGCCTGATAGTCACATGATGTGTAGCTTAGCATTGGCAACTGCTGTAGCAGGCTAGTATAGTAATGTATCATTTGCAGCTATATATACCCTTGTACTATTACTGTATGCACACGTGACAACTGTCTATGTTGTAGCAAGGCCCAACAGGTCATCCATTAGGTGTACGGACTTACAACAGTGTGGACCTTATGTCTGTATGGCATACACATATGGTGAAATACATATGTATCTGATTCATAAGCGTCTGAACATGTGCATAGAGCAAGGGACATACTGCAACTGTTTGTGAAGGGCGGACATTTATATGTTGGCACAGGTTGTTATGTGCATAGTTATATGTAGGTTGTAGTGTGTGTCAAACAAAACAGCATACAGTGCTGGCATATGACATGTGTTGTTCAAAGGCCATGGGTATGTTTTGTTAGGTTTATAGTCTTCCAGATAGGGGGTCCTGCTAAAGATACATGAGCTGAGAATGCCTTCCATGCATTCTGCACAAGACTGTGCAATATCATTACATAACTGTATCCCCCTCAACCTTTGCATAATTGCTATTCCCACCATGAAAGGTGGACTGTATATGTGCCGATATGCATATCTATGTGTACACCAGTGAATGTTCATATGTACGCTCCAGCTCAATGTTGTACACATATTGCCATCCCTGATGTTAAAAGCCCTGTACCCATGAACTACCACATAGGTGTTAGTCTACTCAACACTGAAGGCGTGATAAGAGATTATGGGACACAGGTGGACAGTAGTGTCCCTTATGATAATCACAGTGCCACACTAGTCATGTAAACTGAGTACAGTCCACATGTCGTCAGTAAAGGTGTGTCATCCATGGGAACAGAGGTCAGGGTTCCACTCTACTCATCAGTCATAACACACATCATAGAGTACAATGTCCCTGTTGGTATGTACCTCATGAGACATCCACAGCATCTGTTGACGCCAGACACATACCCCACAAAGAGTATTACTGGACTCAAACAGATGCCCTATGCTGACTGTCTTAGAAAACCATAGCTACACTGTGTCACATACCGCCTACCCAGAGGCTACCGCTGCTTAACATACAAAGCTATGCCAAACCCATATGTGTTGGATGTGCTCCATGTAAACAGGTGGAATGCCATACAAGCTACACATTGTACTGATCTAAACCTTGTAAAGTCAAAAAGCAGAACATGCTTGAGTGGCACATTATCATCACAGACACATACCATACTGTGGAACCAACTACCTATCAACAGCAAATGAAGGTCCTCAGTAGCAGCTGCCATGAATAATCATGATGATTCGATGTGGGATAGGAAACACAACCTGTTAATCACCTCTGTGGTGCTGCATGAGAGGGGCACATGAACCTACATTACATGGGTGTTGAAGTGCAGGGTACCATATGTCTAGGCTTCCATAGGCCCCACGGATAACAGCCTATCAGCTACCTAGGACACAATGCACACATGCATGTACCTGTTGCATCACATGCTATGTGAGGTTGACTGGGTGTGATGGAGAATGTGTATGCGAATGTGTCAAAGATGTGTATATGTGTGATAGCCTAGTGGGAAACTGTGTATACCATGGTATGTAATGTTGTAGCTCTAATCCCATCATAAGGTACATATGCTTTTGCCAGACAGGAAAAGCAGTATGGCATACATTGTGATGTAGTCCCATGGTGTCAACTGGAGTGTGCCATTGTAGGCTAAAGCAGTACATGCATGCTTATTGATTGTTAACACTAGTGAATACAACTCATGTATGAACTGTAGTACTACCTGAAGCTGTTGGCCTCAACAGCACAGTATAGTTTATATCCACATGGCTTGGTAACACTGTTTTGTTTGTAACCTGTAGTCCTCACACATAACATACCTCAGGCATGAGGTTATGTAGGTGCTGACACACAGTACTGTATGGTACACAGGTAAATCTAATCTGGGTTGCCATACCTTTGTGTCTTGTAGGTATGTCTGATGTGTGTGTGGGTATGCATGTAACATGGCCTAGGTGGTATAGTGTGTCACAGGACATAAGTGCATATCTAGCAACATGTATAGTGTAGTACAGCAGTATGCCACCTATAGTGATGAATGTGCACATATGTTACTGAGGGGTTTGCTATCAACAAGTGTACTGGTAGTACTGTAACCGTACTGTACACTCATTTCAATGGATGACAAATGTCTGTATGCATTAGCATCATATACATCTCCTTTGGCTAGGTGGTGCATTGTGTCACATACAGTGTGTCATGTACTGTTGTATAGTCTTACATACTGGTTCCACTTTGTTGCTGTGCAGAACATGGCTTGGTATATAGTATGTGTCAGGCACTGTCAGGCAGTTGTGGGTTTAGCAGTCATATGTGGTATTAAAAGTGGGTATCTACTGACAGCCAATAGGTTGCTATATATGGCATTTCATTGATGTCTGTACTTTAGAATGTTGAGTGTGCCACATGACTTGCTCACAATTACTGTTTCATTGTCTTCCAGGGTAATGTCACACAACAGGAAACCAGTATATTCCCCTGAGGAGGAGGAAGTTATATCAGATGCCCTCATACACCATTATAACCTGCTGTTCTCCAGAATCTGCCAGGACCAGCATGGTCACACTGCACTGTGGCAGGATGTTGTCCATCGGGTGAATGATGTAGGCATGCATAACCGGACTTATGAGCAGGTACGCCATCACTGCAGTGATTTAATCAGACATGTCCGGCAGCATGCCTCTGATGTCCACAGACAACAGCTTGCCACAGGTGGTGGTGCTGCAATACATCCCCCCCTCACCAAAGTGGAAGAGCTGCTCCTCAGCATGGTTGCTCCTGGCCTACCAGTACAAAACACCTGTGTCATCATGGAGTCTGGAGTCACCCAGCACGGCGATACAGAGGGTGCAGGTAACATGCCATATCTGTAGACCACTGTTATCTCAAGTGTTACAATATGCATTTATCAGATGTGTACTGTGTATCCAGAATATGTGGAGCCTGGTGTCATGCAATACTGATAATTCGGGACATTATCTGCATGCCAGTGACTGTCACGTCATGTACTACTGTATAATTGCAAACTCACAGCAGCAATGCCATAGTTGTTGACACTGACAAACTGTCTCATATCCTTGCAGGTCCCTCTGGTGTGATAGCAAGACAGCAGACCCATGCTGGTGAGTGGGCTACAGTTTAAATAGCATATAACATGTGCATTTCATAGGAGAGTTGTAGGCCATATACACATGTTAAACACTTACACATAGTGCATGCTCTGCATGTTCTCTGTGGGACTATGCACATCCCAGTGACACGAGTAGTTGACTCCTACACATGCAATACACAGAGCATCCCAAACAAGTGTGGAACACTGTAGTGTACATTGTACAGGCAGAGTCAATAAACATGCACACAACATACACCGCTTTGTCATATGCAGTATGTGTTGACATGATACACATGGCGTATGTAGATACCTGCTGTAAGGTCATACTCCAGTATCCCATATGTCATCAACACAGCACACATACTGTACCTGGGGGTAGAGGCCTATCATGGGGCAGTGTGACATGTGTCAACACACAACACAGTCATGTTAGGCAATGCTCCCTATTGAACACCTGACATGCCCATGTAACAACTGTCTGTGAAATGTTAAATGTTGCCTAAGTGGTGCAGGTCAGGTACAGAAAGATAGTTACCAGTGTGACATACATCAGTGGCCTTGAGTGACTACATGATGCTGCCTGATGATGGCTCATGGTACTACACTACATCCAGTTACAGTACCTACAGTACTACATATAGCATTCATTGTTATACACCTGACAGTTGTGTGCATCCGGCCATGGTATGTATACCTATGAGTGATGGTGCACAGGACATTGGAAAGCGTTTCAGACTTGCAGTGCATTGTTGTGTTCATGTATAAATTGTGTTCCAGGGTGAGGCCAATCATTGAACAACACACATGCATCAACGACATGTATACTGCTATCAACAAGGACTCTCTACACTCGCACTGCATGCTGTTGAGCAACACACATCCTGCATGCTGACATGTGTGATAGGACTCTTTGGCTTGTGATACTGTACTCCACCATCAACCACTAATGAATATGTTCCATACTGCTGTTGGTGTGTGTGTGTGTGTGTGTGTGTGTGTGTGTGTGTGTGTGTGTGTGTGTGTGTGTGTGTGTGTGTGTGTGTGTGTATGTATGTGTGTGTCTGTGTGTGTGTGTGTGTGTGTGTGTGTGTGTGTCATCTTGACTGAGTATTGTATTTGTGTTCATGTGTGCATGTGTGCATGTTTGCATGTGTTCATGTGTGCATGTGTGCATGTGTTCATGTGTTCATGTGTACGTGTTCATGTGTTCATGTGTGCGTGTGTGCATGTGTTCATGTGTGCATGTGTTCATGTGTTCATGTGTACATGTGTGCATGTATGCATGTGTGCATGTGTGCATGTGTTCATGTGTGCATGTGTGCATGTGTGCGATCATCCTGTACAGATGTTAAAGTGTGCTTCCTGTCTCCCTCTCACCGGTGCTGAGGTATTCTTGGATGGGTGCAGCAGGGAACCTGAGGTCAGTGCCACGAATAGTGAACATGATGATACATGTGTTGTGGCACATGCATGTTTGACAGAGTCTGTTATTGATCCACCAATCGACAGTACACAGCTTTCCACCTCATCTATGCGCATACGGTAGGCATTGACCAGGACAGTGTGGTATCCATGGCACATGCAACCCCACACAGCAGCCATGCCCAATGTTGTGGCTGGGCTGTCGGTAGACCATCCAAGACGACCACGTGCACGTGGCTCTGGCCAGTCCCAGCAGGGACATGGGTCCAGTCAACATCCCTCTGCCTCTGACGATAGTACTCAGTCTGGCTTAGTACCCAATACTGTCCGTGTTACCCCTGCCAGGCACAGGTAGTGTGTCCGTGGCTGGAGACAGTGATCTGTACAGCCTGGCAGGTACAGTCTGTGGCTGTCCCACAACCTCCTGTATTTGGCAGCCACAAGGGGGTACTGTGTGCATGCAGACACACACATATACTACCAACACGTAGGACTAACACATACACACACACATTACATCAACACTGACCCATACTGTACTGTTGTCCCTCACACACGCACACACACATACACACACACACACACACACACACACACACACACACACACACACACACATACACACACACACATACATGTCGATTGGATGGGTCATTGTGGGGCTCTGGAAAAACAATAACACACCCTGTGCATATGATGAAACTGTGCCACCTCCTGTCATCTGTGACATTGATGCAGGAACAGGATAACATGGTGCTGATGCACAGGGTGACCTATTAGCAGTGTAGCAATGTTAGCATGTTGTCAACAGTAAAGTGTAATGATATCCTTGTAGGTATATCTGAGCAGGCAGGATGCATCAAAGCAATGATTATCAATGTAGTATTGTTTACACCAGTGTTAATTCCAAACATGGATTGTCCGCACATGTGCCAGTTGGCTGATGTCTGTGGTACTGGCAGCATGTGTCAGTGAGTGGATGTTATGTGTGTGATGTGTGCAGTACAGATTTCAAGGTGTACATTTGTGAACATGGTGGAGGTGCACTGTTTGCATGTACGTGCATGGTGGGCACATGGGAAGGGTGACATGCCCTGTATTACACAGTGTTGATACTTCATATTTCATATTGGTGTCCAGTATGCATTTCACTACACATACGTCACAACTTGGGTACACGTGTGTATGACATGGTATGACACTATGCTGTGTGTGATACTGTTAATTTCGGTCATTGGTTAGCATTCTGGTAGTGTACATAACCTCAACAGCCTGGTATTAACCAATCGTTAGATGATGTCTTGACAACTGACACACAGCTGTAGGATACACAGTAGCATTAGAATCATTCCAGTATTGTACTATACCAGTTACCAGTGGTATTGACCACCACACATTCCCGTGACCACTCCTGTTTGGCATGTGTCCATCCTAGGTACAAGCAGACACACTAGGGATATGTATGTCCACATCTGGTGATGCATACAGTGGCCTATAATGCATTCCCCGGATTACACACTTATACTCCACAATGGTATCATACAGACAGATACCTGTTGACAAACCCATGTTGTAAAGCTATGAACCAACAATAGCATAGTCATCCACATTTACTACACATAGTATCCTGACAGTAGCACATTGGTAGTAGCACACATGTAGCAGGGGTACCGATGTGTACAAAAAGCCACATGTAATGTCATCTATCCTTTGATATCCACATTCCCAAAGGTATGCTGATGTCCCTCAGTGTATCACATAAGCAATAAGAGGTCTGTATGCATATCCACGGAGTTGTTGTATACCTACAATGAATGGCCATTATTGACAGACTGTGGTGTGATTAAACATGTCTGAAATATGCCCCAGGCATACACCTTCACTCACACTATTCTATAGCAACTGTCATGTGTGTGTGTGACACAGATGACCTAGGGCACAGATCACTACAGTGGCTGGACCTGTCACATACATACATATGTGACCTACGGTCCAAGAAGCAGCAGCAACAACTGTCAATGGTAACAGATATGGTCATGTTGAAAGCAGGCTGCACACCTATGAAGTGATTGAGGTCACATGTACATATCTGTCTTGGCCACACAGTTACCATTTTAGGTCACATGTACATATGTTTATTTGCCACACAGATACCTGAAGTGTGCAATGCACATACTGTTGTTTTACTGATATGTCATACAGTAGTAAAAGCAAAACCCACAACACATTGATCAACAGTGTTACACACACACACACTCAGCAATTGCAGGATTAAAACCCCTACCTAACTATGTTATGATACTAGAGAGGAATGCATTACCATGACCCACTACATGCTTTACTGAGAGTTTTCATTTCCACTGCTGTATTTGTGGGATACTGACATCATCACACTTGGCAAAGAGGAATTCACCTCTTTTGTTGTGTTTTCACAGTCTACAAAAAGGCCACTCCTTTCAAAGGGAATCACACTCACACATACATACTCACACACTCAGCATTTGCAGGATTCAAACCCCTACCTAACTATGTCATGACACTTGGGTGATACGCATGAACACAACGTGCTCTATGATTTACTGGGAGTTTTCAATTCCACTGCTGTATTTGTGGGATACTGACATCATCCCACTTGGCAAAGGAATTCACCTCTTTTGTTGTGTTTTCACAGTCTACAAAAAGGCCACTCCTCTCGAAGGGAATCACACATGCAGCATTTGCAGGATTCAAACTCCTACCTAATTATGTCATGACACTTGGGAGATACGCATTAACACAATGCACTATATGATTTACTGGAAGTTTTCATTTCCTCTGCTGTATTTGTGGGATACTGACATCATCACACTTGGCAAAGAGGAATTCACCTCTTTTGTTGTGTTTTCACAGTCTACAAAAAGGCCACTCCTCTCGAAGGGAAGCACACACACATGCACACACACTCAGCATTTACAGCATTCAAACCCCTACCTATCTATGTTATGATACTAGAGAAATATGCATTAACACAACATGCTACATGCTTTATTGGGTGTTTTCTATTCTCCTGCTATATTTGTAAGATGCTGACATCATCAGACTGGGCATGGTAATGTGTGTGCACTTTGTTTTATGCAATCCCAGGAATGAACCATGTGGGTCAGCAGGTGTGAACGGCTTGAACAGGACTCCACAATTCTCAGCTTGTGTGATCTATCTGTGGACAAATTGCCATTCCTTCATATGACAATACATATTTATGTACAGATTGTTTGCTTTGTGGATACCACATGTGTCTGTGATGTTGATAAAGGGCTATTCAAAGTCTATCTGGGATGTGTGTAGCTCCTTTCAGTGATGTATGTCCTGGGTGGCTGCCTTGAAAACAATCTGGCAGGTTTGGGGAACATGATCTGCTCAGTAACATACCACAGTTGGTTGGTTTGTGTGTTTGTCGGATTACAATAGCTCTGTTTATGACTGCAATCATGATGGACTCCATAGTCTAGCTGTTCAGACTTCATAGGCTTATAGGGCTATAGTTCCCATGGTCTGTTGTGCACCGACACTTGGGGGGTGTGCCATATGTTGCTGTAACACATTCAACAGTGTAAGATCCTGTAGAGAGGGTGAGGCTCAACAGACTGTTCAGGTGCAGGGTCTGTTTGTTTGTTGTTCACTTTTGACACATATGGGGAAACAATGTTATCCAAGTGATGGCATTCATTCGGCTTTGGGAGGAGCAGTTTACCCATTCCACATGTGATATCTCCTGGTATGTTGATAGGGCCTTTTGTCAGTGGGAGGTGGGTATATATGTATGGGCCTGTCTGACAGGATGTCGGCATTGTCAGTCAGGTACAGTTGACCCTGACTCAGGACATATATGAGTGTACACTGCTATTTCTGACATAGCTGAAGGAGGTGTCATGGTTCTGTCTGTACTCCTTCACAGATAATCTTTCCAAAACAATGACAAACCTGACCACTAAACCCCTGTTATACTCTTTTACACACTGAACACAGTACTGATCCTTTGTGATCAGTCAACAGAGTATGTCATCATAATATCCTGGCATGTGCAAAGGTCAGTTTCGTGTGTACTCTCCAGTCCAGCTGGTGCATATTGGAATTTTGACGCAATGTTACAACTGCCTTATGTACACAGGCAACCCTGTCCTCCTACCAACAAACTCAGATATATGTGAGAAATGCAACTGTATAGACAAACAGGAGGCTGAGCTCTCTCAACCCATGACTGGCACAGTCTATCAGGTGGTGAAGGTAACCACACACACCACAAATCCAGTCTCACATGGACATATGACGACAGCAAATCAAAAACATCACCACACAAAAACATACTCGGGGCTCTGAATTTACTCTACTTAAGCAGCACAGACATCCAAAGCAGACACCCAAACAACTGCTAACCCGCAACTATACATACATATCACATAGTTCACAAAGTCAGTGTGCCGCACAGTCACTGCCCTTAGGCCTAAACAACACACCTAATACACTTGTAATAGGTGAATCTTATTGTCACACACACTGATGTCCCACTCACCAGGCTGAACGAGGAGAAGGTTACTTTGTGCTGTGTGTCGGGTGCCAGGATCTGCCACATAACACATGCACTCAGGTCACTCCAAAGCAAGTACAAATATGGCTCCATCATTGACCATGCTGGTGTGTAAACCCTCAGACGTTCCTCCCTGGACTAAATGACAAGAGACATAGAGGAGCTCTCTGATCATGTAGCCCAGGCCAGTATGACCCTGACCTTGTGTAGCATCTTACCCTCACCAAGAATGATGTCACAGTATACAGACAATCTGATCACTTTTAACAGTTGCCTAACATATTGGTGTCATTCAAAGGGGATCCAGTGTCTGTCAGCCTGGGATTACATGCTCGACATGCCACGTAGCTTCGCTATGGACGCCATGCACCTGTCACCCCTAGGCTTTCAAATACTGGCTAAGGCTTTTGCCACCCCCATAGTGGCTGTTTTAAGCAAGGCTCAGAGGACAAAGCCACCTCCATAGACATTACAGGGTAAAAGAAACAGAGAGTAATGCTGCTCAACAACAGATGTCTAACCCTCAGACTGCACGCACTCAGGACTCTCCTCAGTATGGAGACTGTCGATATATGTGCAGCAACAGACACCTGGTTCAGGCTCCCAAAAGCACACCAGCATTACCAGGTTTTACTTCATACCATGCTTTTCGGACACAAGACTCAGACCGGCCAACAAAAATAGGGGGAGTATCCGTATACATCAAACATACACACACCTCCAGGTTGGTAGCACTGCACAAAGCATCGGAGAATGTACATGTGCAACTAACAGTGGCCCAAACTGCATTTCAGTTTGTAGACTGCTACAGACCATACTCCCAAACTCAGGAACACACTCAGTATTCCTGGGAACACTGGGGAATATGAAGATCTCTTCAAACACCATTATATTGGGTGACTTCAAATACACAAACATTGACTGGGAATACTACTCAAGCACCAACATCCTTGCACAACAGTTGCTAGGATTTATAGACTCAAATGCTATGGCACAACTGGTCACCACAACCACAAGAGGGTAAAACATGTGGGACATGATCATCACCAACATGGGGACTCTATGTTCCACACCAGAGGTATACCTCTCATTGTTAAGGTCAGAACATACATTTATCTCACAGGACATACATATCCCGTCCACACCCCCATCCTAGGTGATCTCAGTGAAGTACTTCTCATAAGCAAATGTCACACTTCTACAAACCGAGGTGGGATCCGTCAAAGATCCTGGGACAGTTGTAATTATGGCTCAGACCACTTAATCCTTTACAAACCCTTTCTATGGACAACTACTGGAATGCATGGATCATGCTATCCCAGATAACTACAAGACTCACTCCTCCAAAGGCAGGGGACCTGTCTGGTGGACCACGGCCATTAATTAGCTATACGACAATGGGAGGAGGCTACTACATGACAGAGCACAATCCCAGAAAGGAAGGCATCTCTGATCAGTACTAGGGAAAAGCTACGATCACTTGTTGATTCATCTAAGAGCCACTTCTAACGGACACTTGCAAAAGACACTATGGACAATCACAAGGCCTTCTTTAGTTATGTCAGGGACCTGGGTGGGAACTCACAGATATGCTGTGAGTTACTGCATAATGACAAAACATACACTGAACCCACTGACATTGCAAACATCCTGGCAAACATGTTCAGTGGGAATGTTCCCCCCCATCCCCCCCTAAGGTGCAAATGTCCATCCCAACAGGGTGTAGCCTCCATGACATCACAGATGAACAGGTGAGTGCTGCCCTCTCCATAGCAGACAACACAGCATCTATGGGACCAGACGGTGTCCCGGCCTGCGGCTTACACGAGATTCATGATGGACATAGCACTCACATTGTCACTGTTCAATATCAGAGTTACTACAGGATATGTACCCAAGGAATGGTGTACAGCAACAGTGTTCCCGCTCCACAGAGGTGGTGCCACAAGGGACCCTGGACAATATCGCACTATAAGCCTAAATATCCTGGTCTGCTAAGCTATGTAGTGTAAAGGTATGGTACCCATACACATAGACATAGTGAACCTACACACACTGGATCCTACACAATTTGGCTTTGTTGTGGGCAGATCTTGCCTCTTGAACCTGTTTGATGTCTTTAAACAGTTACCAGGTCCATAGACGTAGAGAAGGTTGTCCACATAGCCTACCTGGAGCTCGCACAACAGTTCAACACAATACCGCACTCGGGCATTATACATAAGCTCACCCGCTTCAATATCTACACATATGCCACAAGATGGATTGCTAACTGGATCATGGATAGCACCCACATGGTCAGCATTGCAGGTGCCATGTTTGACTATACACCAGTTACACGTGGCATCCCACAGGCCTCAGTTCTGGGGCCTCTCTTGTTCAGTATATATTTCTTGGATATACAGGCTAACACAGGAGGAATATGGCTGACCATATTCGCAGATGACTGCAAACTGTGTGCCATAATCAACTCCCAAGCTGGCACAAGCATCCTCAAAATGGGTCTCACAGAAATGGATAACTGGTGCCAGAGCCATAGCCTACAGCTACTTTCCATTAGATGCATAGTCATCCCCTTTGGTAATAACAACATGCCCACACATTACCACATAGGTGATGATACATCATGTACGGTGGGTGTTATTTGTGATTTGTGGACATGAGTAGTTAGTACTCTCACCTTTGATGATCACGTTGCCAATGTTGTTGGACACACATTCTATATAGCCCACCTTATCCCATAGGGTTTCACATCTAGATTAAGTGGGGTCATTGTGCCCCTATACTCATCAGGCCCATGCTTGGATACAATGCCCCATTTTGGATGTAACTTACCCAACACCTGCAGCAACTGTAATGTCCACAAAAGTACATAACCAAGTAGATCTAGGGACTCACACAGATGGTTTGCCCAGTTTGCCTATGGTGACCCCAGCTCTCCTCAGTCGCTTACTGCCTACTCAGATGCGATCTGTGGCTGTTGTTTAAAGCCATGTCCATCACAGAATTAATGAACAGGCTCCACCTCAGGATATCAAAGTCCCTTACAGCTACACGCTCCAGGGACAGAAACATTAGCACAGATATTAATAGGAGATGCTGGAGGGGCATATTCCTATCACAGAGGCTCCACTCACTCTGGTATGAGATCCCGGTCCCACATATGCAGAGACCCCCACTGACCACCTACAGGTGACATCTTGACAAGTGGATGGGTGATCGTATGTTTAGCCCTGGGATATGTTCTGGGTCGTTGCTAGACAGAGGCACGATAAAATAAACATATGTGGGCTATCTTGTGTGACCTACTATTCACAGGCACAGTCTACTAATCTGGCAGGGTTGTGAAGGACAAACACACTCTGGCTAGGCTTATACATGCCCTAGGGCAGATAGCCTAGTATCAATCTCTGAACCTATGATAATGTTCGGGATGCACATTGTTCATTGATGGTACTGTTTGCAGGTTTTGTTTCTTCTTTGCTTTCCCACTTTCTATGAACAACCTCAGTATCTGCATAACATATTTGATTATGACAGGGTTCCACTATATTATATATATGTCTGTTGTCATATAACTGTGTGCACAAGGCAGATTGGTGAACAGTGCGAGGTTCCTGGGTTAACACATGCAACTGGCGGATATGTGTGGCCCACTGCTGTACTCAGACATGCCCTAAGTGTGTGAGCATGCCCAGTTCGGCCTTTCACTGTTTTGTTGACTGACATTTGTCTCATTTATTCAAGTGTGTGAGCATGCCCAGTGTGACCTTGCAGTATGTTGCTGCCTGAGGTCCACTACATTTGTTGATGTGTGTGAACATTACTAATATTCACATTTATACTATATGTGTGTTGAAAATCAGGTTCTATTCTTACTGCAGGCCTCACCTTTGTGTCTTAACTTGACAGGGATTATGCTATGCCTGCAAGGTTTCCATTAGATACTTTGCATAGACTTATCAACATTTCCTCATACAAGCTGACCATGGACATACTGTCATGGTTTAGTGGTTCTGTACTATGACTATAGTGCACAGTATCCTGGGTTTGAGGACTGTCACTGCTTCAAATTTTCATACTGGGCAGAACAGACTGCTTCAGGAACAGTGAAGCAAATATGACCATGTTTACCTGCTTTTGCTGAACTATGCCCATATTTGACTACACTTGCATAACATTGCTCAGTGTTAACCAACATTGCTGAACAGTGGCCAATATTGCCCAACATTGCCTGAAGTTGTGCTACTTAGTGTGTGCAATTTTGTTTACATATACTAAATAGTGGTAAGAGCTGTTTAGCACTGCTTTATATTGCTTAACACATGGCAATCATGCCTCAGGTGGTGCTGCAGGGCTGCCAATGTCGGATGCACATTTTACACTCCCTATACATGTTTGTTAACAGGTAGTGTCAAGTTAGGCATCCCTTTTACTACATGTGCGAGTCGGACAGAGGTATCATTTCCAGGGTTCCTACCGAGCCAGTGTATATGCTATGCGTTGCTGCTTTGCCAAGGCCAAAGCATACTGGGCACGCCTCCTTCTGCCTACTGGGGCAGGCTCAGGTTGTTCCTCCTCCGAGTCACTCTCTGCCTGTGATGGCCTTGGCAATGGTGGAGGGCTGTTGTGCCCGGCCCTATGCTGCTCCTGCTGCAGCTGTTTTTGCAGGAGCATATTGTGTAGCATAGCACATACCATGACTATTTGAGTACATGTAGTTGGTGAGTACTGCAAGGCTCCACCAGATGTGTCCAGGCACCAGAACCATGACTTGAGCAGCCCAAACACACGCTCAATTACATTTCGTGTTTGTGCGTGTGCCTCATTATGGCATTCCTGTTCAGGTGTGTGTGCATTTCTGATGGGTGTCAGCCACAGCTCAAGTGCATATCCAGCATCCCCCACTAGGTGACCATGAGGGATGTCCCCATTGGCAAATGTCTGGTACAGCTGTGTCAGATGCCAGATATGGGAGTCATGGTAGCTTCCAGGGCAGCCAGCACACACATTTATTATTATGCCCTGGGCATCACACATAACCTGGCAGTTGATGGAGGGGTAACCCTTGCAGTTATAGTAGAACTTACCCCACTCACCGGCTGGTGCTTTGATGCGAATGTGCATGCAGTCTATTGCACCCACTACCTCAGGATATTCCGCTATTTGCTGGAAGAGATGCATATTGCTGGCCAATACCTCATGGGAATTGAGGAAATATACATGATCACCGACATGTGCTGCCATGGCATCCAGGAACTGGTGCAGTACCCTGGATGTTGATGCCTGTGATATCCCCATCATATCACCAGTTGGTCTCTGGAAGGTACCTGTTGCTAATATTCTTAGGCCTACACATACCTTGGTTTCCACTGGGATGGGTTCCCTCTGTTGGTTCTGTGTGTGAGGCCTGGCCTGCACAGCTCAACAATTTGCTGCATGAGGTCTCTGTCCACTCTATAGCGCTCCACTATCTCCAGCTCATGTAGCCCCTGGTAAGTTACCCTGGGCCTATACACTCTTCTCCGTCTCCTCACTGTGGGTTGCTCAGCAGCATTTGCATTGTCACCACCATTAGCATGTTGCATATGTCGCCTTACAACAGCAATGGCAGCCCCTAAATTTTCTTTGTCTCAGTAAAGCTTTTTCAGTTTTCACTTCTATTAGCTTACTGCAGTGTTGCAGTGTCTCTGAGAAAACATAGTGGAAAGTTGTTTGCTGAGTTTTAAGTGCTGGGCTGGGCTGGGCTAGTGTACTGCCTGTGCAATTGCCTGATTCTGATTGTTTTCACCTGCTAGCTCTGCTAGTCCTCCCTGTTTAACTTCCTACTATTTGTTGTGCTTCCTTTTCCCTTTCTGTTTCCTCAGGGGGCAGCGCCACGCAAACAAGCACAAACACACGCAAACACACGCACACCAGCTCACACGCGCGCACACATGCTTACACGGACGACGACTTGCTTATTCTTGCTAAAATACGCACACACAGGCACAAACGAGCTTACACAGGTTTCACCAACCTTACACTTGCTTACTCTGGCTTTAAACGCATGCACACAGGCGCACACGCGTGCTCACAGGCTTACTCAGCTTTACAGGTGCGCACACACATGCATACACGTTGCAGGCATTTCTACAAGAAACTTTAGTGTTGTTCATAGCATACACCTTCAATTTCTTGCCGTTATCTAGGGTACCTGTTGACACACCTCTTCCAGTGATTAGTATCTGACAGCAGACACATGCCACTCTACTCCAATGAGCTTCACTTCTTTCAGACATACCCCCATCATGATGTCACCCATCTTCTACTCTGTTACACCCCTTATCCTACTCCTACACTCCACTGACTGTGCTCTTTTGCTATGTAAACTTGGGATTCACTATCCTTACCCTCATTTGCATAGGATTACCTACTAATACTTGGTTACATCTCTTAGACTGAGCTATCCCCTTAGCAATCTCTACTTGGTAGCCATGTTGTCTTTGGACTGCCATTCCCTTGCATTGTATATTACAGATTGCTGTTAAATCCACATTTGTGGATTTTAATTATTGGTTTTCTGGTTTTTACAGCGCCGCTATGCTTAAACATCGGCGATAGGGATAAAAAAAATAATATTTTTATTTTTTTTTGCATCGGTAAACATTGTCAATGGCTGTATTTTTGGCCATTGGCATGCTTCCTCGACTGGATGCATTCTTTTTTTGGAGCTGTCACAGCTCCGTTTTGCTATTTGCAGAACCGTACTCAGTTGTCAACGGAGTACATTTCTGCAAATAACACTACTCTTACTCGGACAGGTTAGGGTTTCCTAAATCGCAAATTTACCTCATTTGCATACCTTTCTGCAGCAAATGAGGTAATTTGCATAACCTAGCCCTGTCCGTGTAAGGGGAGTTTTAGGAGCTCTCTTGCACGCCCCTGCTGGCTGTTCCTGGATCGCTCGGTAGACATGTTGGCTGCATGGAGTCTTACTCTACTCTTAGACTCCATGCGAGCCTTCGTGAATCTGGCCCTCTGTTTCAGGTTGCTTACAAAATCATGACATTGTATTGTTGTTTAAGTATCTTTGCACAAATTATTCCAGGTGAATGATCTCATTGGTATATTGTCAGATCACTGTGAGTTCTTTTCATCACAATGTTTCTTTCAGAGGTAGCATTGTACAGCAATTGTATAATTAATTGTTGATTTATTTCTGATAAATTATAATGCTCATTTTTTTTCAGGAAGTTTTCTTCTTATATTATTTCTATAGTTCCTGGTTAAGTCTAATACTTTTTCTTTTAGGAATGACAGTTCATCAGCATGTGAAGTAGTAGTGTATTAAATATGAATTATTTTGTCCTCACAGTCAGTGATGTGTCTCAAATATAACAAGTGTTTGAGAGACATTTATCAAAGTTTCTTTTATATCTGATTTCAGCTACATGGCTTCTGAATACCCATGACTTTTTCCTTTTTAAATATTTATGGATACATTTGGGCTAATAAAGCCAAACCCACTGATTGTGTGCATGCATGTTTTGGCCTTTTTATTGACCCCATCAGCACAGCATAAGTGGAATTTTATGCTTTATGTCATTGAAACACTTAGTTTCCTTAAGGGTCATTTGCATATATCCCATGGGACTCCATTACAAGAAGTTTAAGGTACCACACAGTGAAAGGTTTTTCTTGTAGTTTTTACTGAACGGTTTGTTTCTGTGACCTTTTTACCCTTTGGTTTGAATAGTAGTTGGGATATTTTACAGACGCATTAATGGGCATCAGTTAGGTTTAACAACCCTATGTTTTTAAAGAGTAGCATAAAGACTAAAAAAAAGGGCATAAGTGATGGGTATTCAGAAGCCATGCAGCTGAAATACCTGATGTCCTTAGGGGTCATTTGCATATAATCCATGGGCCTCCATTACAGGAGGTTTAAGATATCACACAGTGACAACTCTGACTTAGCTGGGGTTTATATATATATATATATATATATATATATATATATATGTATATATATATATATATATATATATATATATATATATATATATATATATATTTCGGCTGCTCCCATCAGGGGTCGCCACAGCAGATCAACTGTTTCCATTTCTTTCTGTCCTCTGCATCTTGCTCTGTCACACCAAACACCTGCATGTCCTCTCTCACCACATCCATAAACCTTATCATAGGCCTTCCTCTTTTCCTGTTACCTGGCAGCTTCATCCTTAGCATCTTTTTCCCAATATACTCTGCATCCCTCCTCAGCATATATCCAAACCAACGTAATCTTGCCTCTCTGGCTTTGTCTGCAAACCTTCCAACCTGGGCTGACCCTCTAATATACTTATTCCTAATCCTGTCCATCCTCGTCACACCCAGTGCAAATCTTAACATCTTCAACTCTGCCACGTCAAGCTCTGACTCCTGCCTTTTTGTCAATTCCTCTGTCCCCAACCTGTATAACATAGCTGGTTTCACTACCCTCTTGTAGACCTTCCCTTTCACTCTTACTGGTACTCGTCTGTCACAAATCACTCCTGACACTCTTCTCCATCCACTCCATCCTGCCTGTACTCTCTTCTTCACCTCTCTTCCACACTCACCATTACTCTGAACTGTTGATCCCAAGTACTTAAACTCATTCACCTTCGCCACCTCTACTCCCTGCATCCTCACCATTCCTCTGTCCTCCCTCTCATTCACACACATATATTCTGTCTTAGTCCTGCTGACCTTCATTCCTCTTCTCTCTAGAGCATATCTCCACCTCTCCAGGGTCTCCTCCACCTGTTTCCTACTCTCACTACAGATCACAATGTCATCTGCAAACATCATAGTCCACAGGGACTCCTGTCTTATCTCGTCTGTCAACCTGTCCATCACCATTGCAAATAAGAAAGGGCTCAGAGCTGATCCTTGATGTAATCCCACCTCCACCTTAAACCCATCTGTCACTCCCACCGCAGACCTCACCACTGTCACACTACCCTCGTACATATCCTGTAACACTCTTACATACTTCTCTGACACTCCCGACTTCCTCATACAATACCACAACTCCTCTCTAGGCACCCTGTCATATGCTTTCTATAAATCCACAAAGACACAATGCAACTCCTTCTGACCTTCTCTGTACTTCTCCATCAACACTCTCAGAGCAAACATTGCATCTGTAGTGCTCTTTCCTGGCATGAAACTAAACTACTGATCACTAATCATCACCTCCCTTCTTAACCTAGCTTCCACTACTCTTTCCCATAACTTCATACTGTAACTGATCAGTTTAATCCCTCTGTAGTTACTACAGCTCTGCACATCACCCTTATTCTTAAAAATCGGTACCAAAACACTTTTTCTCCATTCCTCAGGCATCCTCTCACTTTCCTAGATTTCATTAAACAATCTACTTAAAAACTCCACTGACATTTCACCTAAACACCTCCATGCTTCCACAGGTATATCATCTGGACCAACAGCCTTTCTGTTCTTCATCCTCTTCATAGCTATCCTTACTTCCTCCTTGCTAATCCACTGCACTTCATGATTCACTATCCGCACATCATCCAACCTTCTCTCCCTCTCATTCTCTTCATTCATCAACCCCTCAAAGTACTCTTTCCATCTGCTCAACACCCTCTCCTCGCTTGTGAGTATGTTTCCCTCATTATCCTTTATCACCCTCACCTGCTGCACATCTTTACTAGCTTAGTCCCTCTGTCTAGCCAATCGGTACAGGTCCTTTTCTCCCTCCTTAGTGTCCAACCTTTTATACAACTCTTCATACGCCTTATCCTTAGCCTTTGCCACCTCTCTCTTTGCCAAGCACCTCATCTCCTTATACTCTTGTCTACTTTCTTCATCTCTTTGACAATCCCACTTCTTCTTCGCCAACCTCTTTCTCTGTATACTCTCCTGTACTTCTTCATTCCACCACCGGGTCTCCTTGTCATCCATCCTCTTTCCAGTTGTCACACCAAGCACCCTTCTAGCCATCTCTCTTACTAGCTCTGCTCTGGTTACCCAGCTATTCGGTAACTCTTCACTGCCACCCAGTGCCTGTCTTAACTCTTCCCTGAACATCACCTCACAATTACCCTTTTTCAATTTCCACCATTTGATCCTTGGTGCTGCCCTCACACTCATCCTCCTCTTCTTGATCACCAGTGTCATCCTACAAATCACCATCCTATGCTGCCTAACTACACTTTCCCCTGCCACCACTTTACAGTCTCCAATCTCCTTCAGACTGGCCCTTCTACATAAGATATAATCCACCTGTGTGCATCTTCCTCCACTCTTGTATGTCACCCTGTGCTCCTCCCTCTTGTTAAAATATGTATTCATCACAGCCATGTCCATCCTTTTCGCAAAATCCACTACCATCTGACCTTCTGCATTCCTTTGCTTAACACCATACCTACCCATCACTTCCTCATCCCCTCTGTTCCCTTCACCAACATGCCCATTGAAATCTGCTCCAATCACCAGTCTCTCACCCTTGGGTACAGTCATCACCACTTCATCCAACTCACTCCAAAATTTTTCTTTCTCATCTATCGCACACCCAACTTGTGGAGCATATGCACTAACAACATTCATCATTACACTATCAATTTCCAGCTTCATAAACATCACTCTATCCGACACTCTTTTCACCTCCAAAACACTCTTAGCATACTGTTCCTTCAGGATAATGCCTACGCCATTTCTCCTCCCATCCACACCATGATAAAACAATTCAAAACTGCCTCCAATACACCTAGCCTTGCTCCCCTTCCATCTGGTCTCTTGCACACACAATATACCAACCATCCTTCAGTTCATCATATCAGCTAGCTCCCTCCCTATACCAGTCATACTGCCAACATTCAAAGTTCCGACCCTCACTATCAAAGTCCTAGCCTTTACCTGCCTTCAGGCATGCCTTCAGTCTCTTCTTCTCCTTCGGCCAACAGTATTTCCGCCAGCACCCTGTTGGCCAACAGTACATGTGTGTGTGTGTGTGTGTGTGTGTGTGTGTGTGTGTGTGTGTGTGTGTGTGTGTGTGTGTGTGTGTGTATATATATATATATATATATATATATATATATATATATATATATATATACATATATACATATACTGGAATAATACATTTTATCTGCTCCATTTTATCTCCAAAAAGTGTCACAATTGATCTAAAACACACTTCATCTAAAACACAAATGACTGAATCACATATGGTAGAAATGTTTCAAAGGCTATATAAAATGACTGCAGATATGGTTTTTGATCATAGAAATTACAATGCAAATGACTGTTCTGTTATATCTCTGTCTCTATACGTTTGTGTTTGTGTGGCTGTTGTGATTAATTATGTGAGGAATTGTTTTCTGTATTGTGCATTTCTGTGACTGAGGAGTTAGTATATGTAATTAAGGGGGTGGGGACAAAGCCCTCCACATGAGAAGTACTGGAGAGCCGGCTTTCCCCCTTGTAAAAAGAAGTGTTGGACAAGTATTTGCTGTATATGAAGTTTTAGGTGCAATATAGTTCAACTTGTATTGATTAAATGTTTATTAGATTAGATTAGATTTGTGATTATATGAAAAGTGTCATAGATAAATCACTATTATAGACCTTGACGCTTTGCCAGAGATGGCCTGCATCTGTCACTCCTGGGCTTCTGGATACTGGCCAAGGGTCTTGCCACCCCTATAATGCCTTTTTTAGGCAGTGTTCCAAAGACCAAATTACCACCATAACAGCTACAAACAAATGCAATTTGAGGGTCATGCTGCTCAATGCTAGAAGGCTAAATCTCAAAATGCACTCGCACAAAGTACTCCTTACAATGGAGAACATCGACATTTGTGCTGTAACAAAGACCTGGCTCAAGGCAGCAGAAAGCACCCCTGCACTACCAGGCTACAACTCATTCCACACCTTTTGGCCCCAGAACTTGGACTGAAGCTCCAAAGGCGGTGGTGTTTCCATATTCATAAAGGATGCACACACCTCCAGACTGGTAGTCCAACATAATGCATCTGAGATACTTCAAGTGCAGCTAACACTGGGTAAGACAGCAATTCAGGTTGTAGCCTGCTATAGGTCTACAACCATGTCCCAAGATTCACACTACACATTCCTAAGCACCCTGGAGAATATTAGGGTCCAAGCTAACAGTCTCATACTGGGTGACTTCAACTACCCCTCCATTAACTGGGAAAACTACTCATGTACCAATGCGCTTGCCCAACACTTTCTGGAATCCATTAATTCCAATGCCCTGGACCAGCTCATTCTTACCCCCACTAAAGGTAGCAACATCTTTGACCTGGTCATTACTAACATGGATGACCGTTGCTCTCTACACCAGTAGTCAACTCCTTCCTGGTTAGATTGAATCACAAGCTAATCACTTTGGAAATCCATATCCCCCCCACCCCCAACAAAGGTAACCAGGATGAAAAACTTCTCCAAGCTAACTTTGGGCTCCTAAAAACTGAGGTGGCTAACTTCATGGCACCCATGCTAATGGTGAATAGTTGCATGACCACGAAATCATGCACCAGTGGACTGTACAAACATGTACACAAATGCATGGATCTTGCCATACCCAATAGAACTAAGATTCTCTCCTCAAAAAAAAGGAAGCCAATCTGGTGGTCCCCTGCCATAAACAAACTCTACAACAGATGGAGAAAACTGATGTGGAATAAAGTAAAATCATAAGACTGGAAAAACTCCCCTATCAGCCTCAACAAAATGTTGAGATCCCTCATCAAATCCTCTAAAACTAGCTATGAAAACAGAATTGCAGCAGATAGTAAAGACAACCACAAGGCTTCTATAGTTATGTAAAGAATCTCCATGGCAATACCCAGATTTGCTCTGAGATAAGGCACAATGGTATTTCCTATACTGAGCCAGCGGATATTGCAAATATACTGGCAGACAGATTCAGTGCTAACTTTACCCCTCTCACCCCCTGAAAGGACCAATCACAATACCAGTAGATTGCCAGGCACCCAGTATTACTGCTGCACACATTAAAACAACATTATCCAAGGCCAAGAATACAGCTTCTATGGGACCTGACAGTATCCTTGGCTGTGTTCTACATGAACTACAGAGTGAACTGGCACGTCACCTGTGTGCCCTGTTCAATCACAGCCTCACCTCAGGCTTTCTCCCTACCGAATGATGCACTGCTACAGTCATCCCTCTCCACAAAGGAGGAGCGACTACAGACCCCAGGAACTATTGCCCCATTAGCTTGATGAGTCTGATATGCAAAGCTATGGAATGCATCATCATGGACCTAATAAACAAGGATATAGGGAATCTCCAAACTCTGGATCCTACACAGTTTGGTATTGTGAAGGGTAGATCATGCCTGCTCAACTTGGTCGACTTCTTTGAGTCAGCCACCAGAGCTGTGGATGAAGGTAATGTGGTTCATACAGCCTACCTTGACCTGGCCAAGGCCTTTGATACCATTCCCCACTCAGGAATCATAGAAAAAACTTACTAAGCTAGGCATTAACCCCTATATCACTAGGTGGGTTGCAAACTGGCTCACAGATAGAACCCACAGTGTGAAAGTATCTGACTCCAAGTCAGACTGCTGACCAGTCACGAGTGGAGTCCCACAGGGTTCGGTCCTGGGTCCTCTCCTGTTTGGTATCTACTTCTCTGAAGTCCAGGCAAACACGAAGGGAATCTGGCTGACAAAGTTCGCAGATGATTGCAAGTTAGGAACTATTATTAACTCCCCAAGTGATGTTGACATCCTGCAGAAAGGCCTCAATGAGGCCAACGACTGGTGTCAGAACCATAGCCTTAAGCTCAATGCCAAAAAATGTGTCTTCATCCCCTTTGGGAAAAACCCAGTTCCCATGAATTACCACATTGATGGTAGTCCACTGAACACAGAAGGCATTATAAGAGATATGGGAACACAGGTTGATAGCAACCTTTCTTTTGACCACCACACTGCCACTGTGGTCAGAAAGTCCTTCTATGTGGCACATCTCATTCCTAAGGGTTTTGCATCCAGGAAGAAGGAGGTCATTGCCTCCCTCTACTCTTTCCTCATTAGGCCAATCAATGACTACAATGCCTCATTTGACATGTACCTCACTAGACACCTGCAACAACTGGAGAGGCTGCAAAAGTACCTCACAAAGAGGATCCTAGGCCCTAAACACTTGTCCTATATGGACAGACTCAAAAAACTCCAACTATTCTCTGTCTCATATCGCCTACTTAGAGGCAATCTCTGCTTGAGTTACAAAGCCATGTCTGACCCAGCTCTGTTAGAAATGCTACATCTAAAGAAATCCCAATCCCTCCACACCACATGCTCCAGAGACCTCAACCTCATTACCACAATCAACAGAACATGCTGGAATGAGAGGTTCATAACCCAGAGACTGCCCATGCTATGGAACAGACTTCCCATACATGTCACGCAGGGCACCTCACTGGCCCTCTTCAAGAGAAATCTTGATGAGTGGATGGGAAATAGAAAATTCACTCCGGGGATCACTCCAGTGGCTCTACTCAACACACACACATACACACACATATATATATATATTTGGGCCTTGCTAATGGGCTCTATTATGTTGTATTTAGATCTCTACAAGTTTGTGTTTTGTTTGTGTGCCTGAAGTGATTCATTATGTGTGGTGTTTTCTCTTTTCACTGTGGTAGTGTGACTGTGAAGTTAGAACATTTAATTCAGGGGTGTGGGAGAAGGTAAAGACCCCCATATGGGGAGTACAGGGTGGCATGCCCCCTTGCATAAAAGAAGTTTTGGGCAGGTATTTACTGTATATGAAGTTTTAGATGTAATGCGGTTCAACTAAGTGTGTTTTAGATTGAATGTGTTTTAGATGAGATTAGATTTGTGATTACAGGAAAAGTATCTTAGAAATATCATTATAAATGCACACACACACACACACACACACACACACACACACACACACACACACACACACACACACACACACACATATATATATATATATATGTATGTGTGTGTGTATATGTACATATATAAGATGTTGAAAGTAAGGTTTTAAAAATGTCCACATTTGATATTACTTGATTACTTGAATTCACAATTTAAGGCTTTGCAAAATGAATAGGGAGCTGGTATTCGGAGATAATATAGAGGAGAATAAAACATAGAATATGTTTTTTGTGATACTGTGTACTTATTGGTTTAATTATGTATCTGACTGGGAATTACCACAATGCAATGTTTATTATTTTTTCCATCTGTTTCAAAATATAAGCTTGGACAGGAATCAATGAATGTTATTTCAGAGACATGAAAATCCATAGTGCAAACTGTAGCTGACAGATAACTAGCTATGATATGTGGACTCTGGAGGCATTCCAGCAAATGTAAAACACTATGCCGTCTCTATTTTCAGATTGTGACTACTGAAAAAGGGTAACCATTTGAAATATCAGGACCATTGAGTGTGTGTCCTAAAACACAGAGGCAAAATAGTTGAAAAAATGGGCTTACATATACTAAGTCTAAAATGGTGATTAATAAGAATATTCCCTTTTCTCCAAGGTATAGCAATCTCAGAGTTGATATAAATAAGTTTGGGGGTGTGGGGAGCTTACTCCCACATGGGGTGTGCAATCTTTGAGATTTGCTCTTTTCTTGCATTTTTGGTCTTTTTTTCAGCTTGTTAACACTTGGCATTTCGAGTGCTGACATTTCACTTGGGACCTTAGAAAATACTGTTGTAAGTTTTATAATCTTACTCACCAAGAACATCAAGAATAGCAGTAGATGGTTTCAATGGGTATATTTGGACAAAGAGATTTCCAGCTAGTTGAATTATTTTATTTAACAATATTTCTAGAAGATATTACAAAAAGTACATTTCATGCTATATATTTTATTCTGTTAGTATGATTTATTTCTGTGGTATTTTCCTAAAGTTTAATAATGCCTGTAATGTATTTAAGGAAAATGATAATTAAAAAGCATACAGTTATCTGTGTCTAAATGCACAATGTATTTTTTATGAAAAAAATAAAACTTATCCATTCCGTGAAGAGAAATGAATCATGTATGTTATGTAGTCTTTGTAATTTTGTAGTCACTGTTGTCAGTGCTCATAAAGCAGAGAAACAAGACCAGTGGCAGCTGCCTTGCTGTCATGCCCAGTTACTTTCCAGAAAAATTCCGTTCATTTATTGTAGTGTTAATGTGCATATATAAAACCTGAAAAATTCATGGAAATGAACAGAAAAAGTAGGAGAAATGGTGGGTGATCATACCTCTCTAAACCGCACCGAATTCTTCAGTATTTACCAGTTTTGAAGGCAAAATAATGCGGTGCCATGAATTCCTGAGTGACCCCTTTAATTTTCAAATTTCCCATTTTTTTTTATATATATATTTTTTTGGCAAATTTGCGCTGATATCATCACATCCAGGGGCATGGATGATGACGTCAACTTAGTGAGGCAAATGCCAGCCTGTCAGAATTCGGCTGCAGGCTGGAGGGGGTGTGTACTCTCTCTGTTTACATAAACTGTTACCTGGATGGTTGGCTGACTGACTCTAATGTCCTCGAGGTTGCACTTGCAAGTTACTACAGTGGGAAATGTAGATTTGGATTCAATGGATTGTGTGGTGGAATCAAGAATTACCATTTGCTTTGACTGGATTTAATTAAGTAGCAGCAGCAACGCCAGTGCAGCAGTCTGCAAACCGAGTGGCAAAGGACAACTCTCTAGCAGTTTTTTTGTTTTGTTTTAAATTAATATATATATATATATATATATATATATATATATATATATATATATATATCTATAAAAACATGAACTGTTAGTTACTACTTAAAGTGCACTGTAGCAGTCGAGCTGCAGAGTTGGACCGGTCCACGGCGTTCAGCGTACTCAGTGCACAGTGCATGTCAAGGACAGAGAATCATCATTATCGTCAACAAGAGAGTAGAAATATGAAAAAATTTATCTTGTCTTCCTTCCTCCTCCTCCGACTCCTCCAGGTAATAGGACAAAAATGTAAAAATGCAACTAGATAATTGTTAACTGCCATACCATAGATGAGAGGTGATTAAAATGTAATCCTGCAGGGTTTGTGCAATGCTGAGAGATTTTTAGTGTGTGACAAAATGAGTTGAAGAAAATATAAAAATTGAACTGTGTCACATGCGCTAGGTAATACTTTGTAGTAAAAAAAATTTTGAAAACGCTATTCACGTAGTCATTTAGTGACCAGGTAGAAGTGCAAATTACGTGCCCATTTTTTTTAAAACTTCACTTGACCAGAGACAAGCTGCAAAGTAACATGAAGCACAAAAGTGACAGATGTGATGTTACTAATTTAATTGTGGAATGCTTGGATATTAAAACCATAGACCTGCATTGTGATTGTGATACGTTTACATCAATTTATTTACCTATCATGCGGTGGTGGTGCTGCGATAGCGTTGTCGCCTCATAGCAAGACATTGTCCTGTTCGATTCTCAGCTAGAGCGTTTTCTGTGTGTAGGCATACGTGAATGGGGCGTGCCTTTGTTGAAGGTTGTGCATCAGAGCTGGTAACCCGGTACGTAAAAATCTACTACCAACCATTAGCGGACCGGAGTTCCGCTGTGGCGAGCCCTAACCGGGAAAAGCCGAAAAAACATAAACAAGGGTGGGAAGAGTGACTGCAACTGGTTTAGTGACTTGCTCAAGGTCACACAGGGAGCAAACAAAACCTGTACCACAGAAAGCAGCTCATTAATAGCTGTGTCTTAGTCCTCTATAAATTATCTGAGCCTCTGTGAAGATGTTCCATTATTTTCTTGTTATGTATCTTTCCATCCAATTTTCTTGTACAACACACACACACACACACACACACACACACACACACACACACACACACACACACACACACACACACACACACACTCTTTTAAACACAGTAACAGTAAACAATTCACACAGCAAAACTAATAGTACAGGTTCCCCCTTCTACTACAGCTTACCAAAGCCCCACCTTAAAGTCCCTATTGAAGTTCTACCTGTCCCTCTGTCCACTTCTGTCCACTGCACTCCATTTTACTCTTGCTTTCCATTCCCTTGCCCTACACAGCAATTCTTCCTCTGCTCTTAACCACCCTTTGCAGCCTCACCCAGAAATCTCAGCATCCCTACTTCACTCCACCTTCAAAAATGCCCAGCTGTCTGTCATTTTTAACCCAAACACACTCTTCTTTTAACAAATTGTAAAGCTACATCTTAGTACTTTTAATTGAATGTTTATACTACTCCCATATATAAAAACTTTTAAGTTCTTTTGAAATATTCATTATTTTCTGATTTTGAGTAAAGACTGCCTGGAGCCTTATGAATGTACTTTGGGAACAGCATCTTCAGGTACATCTTGTTAATGTAATTTACAGTGAGTGGTTCTGAAACATAATGTTAAGCTACTATGGAACATCTATGGTTCTGTTATTTTACCTAGCTTGACAAGGGACTGCTGTATTTGGTGTAGAAGTAATCATACGGGTGGCTTTGACTAGTTGACTAGTTCTGACTTATTAAACTACCAGCATGTCTTATTTGGTCAACACTGTCTATGACAAATGATTGACTTGTGTGATAGCCTCACAATTGTGTTTACATCTCCTGAATGCAAGCAACATTCAGGAGTAAATATTCACAAACTAAAAGGTTCTTTGGTGGTGGTGTGGGGAGGTTGCACCTGCCCAGTTCTACTACTTGCATATACCAAGTCCATGGCTGCACCACCACTGGGAAAGGGGAGACTCCCAGATTAACAGCAGTTCATTTTCTGAGGAAAAATTGGAAAGGGGGACAGGTGATTGCACTGAGTGTCTACCAGTAATTTTTCAATGTCAAGTTTGACTCCAGCATCACAACATGCTTAGACCACTAAAAAGAATTTACTGAATACAAAGCTAAAGTGTAAATTGCCTGTTTCAAGATTTGTGACTGTAGCTTGGGAGAGGAATATTAATCTGACTCTCATATCCCACAACAAATGTCTGTGGTAGGTAGTTTAACTTTTATGTGTCAATATGCATCAAATGTGGCTGAGCCAGCCTGACTTGATATAGCCTATTAATATACCTTTGGCAGCATGAAATCACAGTGAGCCCATCAAAGCATGGCTTCAGGCTAGGATAATGTAATAGCTGCTGTCACCTATCTCTGCTCTCCTGTCTGCCATACTAAGAGGTAAAGATGACGGAATTTTCATTGTAGCAGTAGTTGTAGAATGGGCCTAGGCAATTTATTGTTATCCAGTCTTTTCGAGAGATAATGGTGTTGAGAGCTCGACTTTGGAGAAAACGCCATCACGTTGTTGAAGAATGGTTTGCTTAAGAGCAGTAGGTCACACATACGGTAACCAGCACTTCGATACAAAGGCATGTCAGAATAAGCTCTAAAGGCTGATTTTTTTTTCATGTAACAATCCTTTATGTACACATGCAAATAGTACAGTGCAGTTCATGATGATGACATTGTTTAATTAATGCTTTCCACTTTATACAGGACTGGTGCAACAGACATCATCAGCATCAAATATTAATTTGGTAATTAACATGTAGAAAAGAGGTATGCTGTTTCTTTATCCCCCAAAATGAAAGAGTTTAGACAGGATGTGGTGTATTATTTCCTTGTCATCCAGGATAAAACATTGTTTATAAGAATACATGATTAAGAGGAAATAAAATGCCATATTATATTTTGGGATTATTTTTAATATTTTTGATTGACTTGCTCACACCTCTGTGCCACAGTCTGCTTCCTGCCAGAGTAAATCCAAACTTCAATGGAAGCGTAACCGAAGGGTTTCAAGGACAATTATCCAAAAGAAAAAGGGAGCTCATGGGCGACTCAAAAGAAGCCGGCGACCTTGGAGAAATCAAGGGGACTAATTTTAATCCCATGCGGACACCGAGGATTTTTGATTCGGAGGCAGGAAGGGCTGATTTGAGTAGTGACAATTCATTGGACAAAGGTGCCAGACCTAAATCTTTTTCAGCACCAAAAGGTACTGTTTTTTGAACACGAGAACCACTAATGAGTGGTTAAGAAAAGACTATTTATTTAATACGGACAGTAATAATATAAATAATGGGCGTATTGATGGTAATTCTTATGTAGTGAAACTAGACAAATTACACAAGTTAATGTTTCAATACAGAACATTTAGCATAGAAAATGCTTATTTAAAGGAATGTTTAACCAAAGAAATAGTCTCTAAAGGACTTAGGGTATACAAATACCCAAATAATGTACAGATTGGTTCACAGTTTCATGAAAGTTTATTAAAAGAATTTAATAAATGTGGACCAGAGATAGTCCAATTGATTATAGAGGAAAATGATAGGAAACAGAATGTTTTGGTTAAAGAAATAGAAGAACTTGATTTGTGTATTAAAAATGATTTAATTTTTAGTATTCAGGAAGAGAAGGAAAAGTATTTTAAAATAAGAAAGGATATTGATGTGAAATGTGATGAAATTATACAGCGAAAGATGGGGAAATTGAATAGGGACATTCAGGAGTATGCGAGCCATACTAGTTATCCAAAACCTACACACTTTATGGACAACAAAGTTTTTAATAATAAATGGAGTAACAAAGGGAGGGATATGAATGAGAGAGAGGAAGAATTGAATTATGATGTAGAATTCCCACCTTTGGGAGAAAGAATACAAGACTACCAACCGCCTCAATATAGGAGAGGAAATTTTCGAGTAAGGGGGGGGGGGAGAAGGGGGAGGGGGAGATTTTTTTAAATACCTCAGTCCCTAACATTAATACACATGTACCACAAGACATTATTGTTGAGAATGTCAAAAATACATATGAAGGATTTAGCATTTACAATTTTAGTAATATGACCCCGACTAAGGAACACTTTAGTCTTCTGAGTAAAGGTTTAAAATTTATTCCAGTCAACAGAGGTGATGCAACTAGAACTATATTAGATGTAAAGTTATTTATTAGGAAAATTAACTTAACAATTCTAGCATCAAGAGCAGGATTCAAAAGAAATAATGTTGAAGGGTCTGAGCTAGTAAGAAGATCCACGTTTAACCCGCCACTAATACCTCAACTTAAAAACTTTGAAGCCGTACTGGAAAAAGAAGTTAGAAAAGTAGATGAAAGAAATAGGTATGGACACAAATATAATTTAAATAAAAAAGAAAATGATGTGTTGAACGACTTAATGAATAACCAGGTAGTGAGAATAATGAAACCAGATAAGGGAGGGGGAATTGTGATTATGGATATGATAATATATGAAGCGAAAATGAATACCATTTTGCAGGATGAAAATAAGTATACAGTGGTCTCAAAGAATGAGATGCAAGTAGCTTATAAAAGATTTATTTTATTTATTTATTTATTTATTTAACATTTGTTGACCGGGAATGTCTGACTAGGTTCCACAGAGCCTGTTTTCAGCAGAGGCCCGGGGAGAAATGCTCCAGATGCATGTCTTTGGAATGTGGGAGGAAACCGGAGTACCCAGAGGAAACCCACGCGAACACAGGGAGAACATGCAAACTCCACACAGAAGGCACCCCAGCCGAGAATCGAACCAGAGAACCTCTTGCTGTGAGGCGACAATGTTAACCACTGCACCACTGTGCCGCCCAAAAAGAATAGATCTAATTCTACAAGATTTGGTTTTAGAAAATGTAATTGATAATAAGACCTTAAAATATTTAGAAGTAAAGAATCCAATGGTAGCAACCATGTTTGGTATACCCAAAATCCACAAGAAGCAGGACGATCCACCCCTTAGACCCATAGTAACAGCGGAGGGGGCTAAAACTGTCCCTTTAGCCAAATATGTAGATTTTAAAGCTAAACATATATGGGTAAATAACAAAATAATTTTAAAGGACTCCTGGGATTTTCTGAGGCAACTCACACCTGAGGTATACAAAGATGATCTAATGTTTGTCACTATTGACATAATTGACCTTTTTTCCAGTATTCCGCACAAAGATGGTATGGATTATTTTGAAGAAAGTATATTTTCTGATCAAAAAATGACACAAGAAGAAAACATTGCTACAGTCACACTTATGGACACCATACTCAAATATAATTTTCTAATTTTTAATGGTGAATACTACCAACAGAGAGCTGGCGTGTGCACCTACGTTTGCTAATATAGTTCTTTCTAAGTGGGAGGAAAAATTTGTTATAAATTCTAATTTTAAAAAATATTGGATAATGTATCACAGGTTTTTAGACGATATAGTGATTTTTTGGACTGGGGGACTAGATAAATTCTTGGAGTTTTTTGAATATATAAGCTCCACCACAAATTTTTTAAAATTTACATATGTAATAAATTCAGATATTTTAAATTATTTGGATGTGGAAGTATACAAGATGGACCACAAATTTGAAACTAAAGTGTATAGAAAAGGGACATATTGCAACTCCTTCCTACATTACGATAGCTCCCACCCCTTACACTGTAAGAAAAACATAGTCAAAGGACAGTTTGTAAGGGGATCCAGGATGACAAGTAGGGAGACAGATTTTAAAGAAGAATGTAACAGGTTGGAAATTATGTTTCTAGAAAGGGGCTATCCTAAGGAATTTGTTGGGGACATAAGGAAGGAGGTAGAAACTGGTAGAAAGGATAGGTTTCAGCCCATCAAGGGACAAGAGGAAATTAGAAATTTGGACAAAGAGGTCAATTGTCTGGATAATACCATGGAAATATTTCAGAAAAGGCTAGTGGTGGAATTCAATTCCTTTAATCAAAACATGAAAAGCATCTTATTAAGGGAATGGGAAAAATTTTTATCCTTTTCTGACATGGAAGAAATTAAGACTATCAAACCCAAAATCATTTTTAGTAATTCACCAAACCTAAGAAATATGATAGAAAGAAAAGGATTTGATAGGAGAATAGTAAGTAATAGAAGGATGGGTACCTTCAAATGTGGAAGATGCCAACAATGCCCCTATATTATGAACAAGGAAGAAGTATATATAGAAAGTAGGAAAAGAAGAATAGGAAGTAAATGTTTTTCCAATTGTGACACTCATGGAGTTGTTTACCGAGCAATTTGTCAAAAATGTCAATCATTTTACATAGGTAAAACCGAAAGGGGTTTAAAAAAGTGAATCTATGAGCATATGTATGACATTACTAAAGCAAGAGAGACAAACGCACTGTTTAAGCACTTTAGAAATTGTAGTGGAGCTAGTTTTTTATTTTTTGTAATAGAACAAATAAAACCTGACATTAGAGGAGGTCCATGGGAGGAAGTTCTAGAAAGTAGGGAATTATGGTGGCAGGTCAACCTTGATGCTGGTAGGAAACCTGGACTCAATGAATTTCTTTCCATCGGACCACTATTAAAGTTAAGAGCTAACAAGATATGATGTTTTTTAACCTTGAAGTAGTCTTTATTTAATGATTTATGTGGTACACGTAGCTAATGGTTTTAACATTTTCAATATTTTTAATTTTTAACTTTCTTAATTTTTTCAATGTTTTATCAATTTCCTCTCTTTTTTAAAAAAACATCAATTTTTAATGAGTAATTTTTAGTGGGCATTAATTATATATTTAATATAAAGGTTGCAATATATAAATTATGTATTTAAATAAATAAGTTTTTAGTAATGCAGTAATATGGTTTATACACTAGATGGGGCCCCAGTTCCATTTTCAGTAAATACTGATTTCATTACATTTAGTTTCTTCCTATTATTTTATAGAATTTTAATATAAAATATATTACAATTCAATAAATTCAAGCAGGAATTCAAAAATGAAGTATGTTATTAAGGATTAATAAAATGAATTGTTCACGTTCATTAAGATGGTATCATGAATATTTAATGAAACATGAATATTAATGATGTTTAAAAAGACTAGATAGGCCCATTTGAATAGAGTATAAGTGATTTTATTGGTTAATTGATTTGGAACTAATGTATTTAATGATGAAGATTTTTAATTAATGTTATCTGAGGAAGTCCTAATACAAGGGACGAAAACGCGTATTTTTGGAGTGGAAAAGCGTTAATGAGTTGCTGCTGCAGTTTGTTGTTAGTCTTGTCACAATAAACTAACTGGATTTACATTTTCGTGGTTGTTGGTGTTTCTCTTGGCTCTCTGGTATTCACTTTTGGAGGATTATTGGTTTTTTCAAATGCTGCACATAGTTTTCATTATTTTTAATATAATTGTTATAAGTCCTTGTAAGGACTTCTTGACTAAATGCAGTAAAAGTTTCTTGGCGGTAACTTATTTAGAAGAACTAGTGAGATTAGCAGCATAAGAATTTTTACCAAGAGTTCAAACATTTCTTACAGGTAGTCACAAGCTTTCTGCAACTACAAAGTGTTCTTTTCAGCTACAGAACTCCAGTCTTTCAGATTAACAGTGCTCAATCACCTCTCTCTTTGCAACCTAGCTCAGCATAACTGTTTTTTACAGGCTGGCATGCCACAATGGACAACAAACTGGTAACTCTGCAGTTTAGGCATGTGCTCAGGTCTTTCATTTTTGGCTAAAGTTGATCACTGGATCTGAATCCTTTTTCTGAGTTCTGTCAAGTACAGATTACTTTTCTGGCAGGAAATGCCTCGGAACCAAAATATAGTCTGATTCTGAAATTATCAAGGGAAATTTGGTTCTTCCACTGTTTGTAACTCCAAACTGTTTCTATTTTTGCAGGCTCACCCTCCCTTTTCTTCTGGTTAGATTTTGTGTTATTTTATATTAATGTAGAAGCAGTTCATTTTATTTTTATAAAAGTAAATTGTATTATAGTTTTATACAAGTTCGAAGTCTGATACAAATTCAAATGTTAATTTAAATAAAACACTATTTTTCTGGTTATGTTTTGTGTTTAATATTTTGTCTGTTCTTCAATTTGCGGTTAAAACTTGGTATTCCACAATTCTTTTGGAATGGGTGGGGTTACATAATTATTTATGCAAATGTTATGTTAATCAGAATACATATTTTTGGCCAGTTGTAGCTACTTTTCATGGGTCTTTGTCCAGATTTTTGATGATTCCAGGTTGAGAGGTATGTGGGTAATGGGACAGACAGGCAGTACAGCTGTTCATCCATGTCTTTTTGTTTTTTTCATTTATAAATATAACCTTTAGACCATTATCACCAAGCTTTTGCATTACATATTAGCCAGAATACCTGCCAAGAAGAACAAGAGTGGTTTTAAATCTTGGTATTTATCTTTTTTGACACTATCTCCTCATGAATTAAATATTCAAGTTAAGTTCCCCACCAAGATATTCATTCTAATGAATGAGAATGCACAGTTTTGTGGCAGCACAAATCCTGTTATTCGTGCAGTTTTCTATATTTATAAGAGCAATATTTAAAAATCTGCCCCTTTTATGGGCTTTTTTCCCCCTCATTATTTTAGGTTTTGTCCAGATTTCTTGTGCAAAGAGGTTGAGAGCTATGGTGAGCAGCTGAAATGCCAAAAAGTAATACCTGAAAAACAGAAAGAAAAAAACATTTACTTTGTGTTTTTGCAAGTGTCAAGGCCCCCTACAACCCCCCCCCCAATGTGGGTGGCAAGTCCCCCTGAACTTATATATACCAACTCCATGGTCACACCAACTTGAAAATGGGAAGTGAATCATTGCTGGTGCACACTTAGAAATTGCACTGATAATACTTTCCTAAGGAAAACTGATTGATGTCATGTTTGCAGAATTTCATGCCAACCACCTGTAGATGAGCCTCAAAAGTGAGAGGAAGGAGAAGAAGAAGAGTATAACGTGCTACTAGGCCAGAAGTTATGTACAGTAGAAAGGCATGCATAATATTATAGAATACATTTCATATGTAATTACAGTAGTCTGTTATGGCGAACAGCTAACAAACTGTGCTATGTTGTTGTTTTACTTGAAAGAAACAGACTAGTATGAATGATTTCTTAACAGTTATTGCACTACAGATGAGAAAGTGATGTCATAATAAGGATACATTTTGTAATACCAAATAAGATACATGAAAAAACAGTGCCTGCAAACGTTTGAAATCCGTCCCAGCAGTTTATTATACCATTCAAGTTCACAAGTCAAAATCAGACACAAATACTGTTGTTAACGCTTTTTTAAAAAACTATAATCAACCTGCGTTTTCGTCCTTACATATAGGACTTCATCAGACAATGTTTTAATTAATTGATAACATTTATATACTAATCTACTTATATAAATTGTCCATTCACCTTGCTTAATTATTTAAAACCTCCTATCACATTGGGAAATCTCATAAAGTGGAAATTATTATAACTGTGAAAGCAAGGGTATTGTTTACATGGCTATTTGTCAGAAATGTCAGTCGTTTTACATAGGTAAAACGGAACGCTGTTTAAAAAGAAGAATTTATGAGCATAATTATGACATATTGAAAGCGAAGAGTACAAATGCCTTATATAAACACACAACCACATGTCCCGAATATAGGTTCCAATTTTTTGTACTTGATCAAGTTTTGCCAGATATCAGGGGTGGGTTATGGGAGGAAATATTAGAATCAAAAGAATTATGGTGGCAGGTTTATTTGGATTCTAACACTAAACCAGGTTTAAATGATTTCCTTACCATAACACCCCTATTAAAAATAAGAGCTAATAAGATAGAGATAAAATTGTTGTAATGTTCAAAATTGACACTAGAGGGCATTATTTCATCAAATAAACCACTCAATATTTAAATACACACAAAGTGAATAGTATGTTTTTAAGAAGCTTGTTTTTACATACACATATGTTTTTAAATCAATATTTAAATAAATATTTATATGATTATTTATTAAAGGATGAATGAATTAATTATTGTATTTTTATAGAATTTTTTATGAGTAGTTTTTGTTTAGTGTAAAAGTGAGCAAACATTTCATGTATTTGTTGTTTTTACGTATTTCCCTGAATGGCATTAATATTTATGAGATTTCCCAATGTGATAGGAGGTTTTAAATAATTAAGCAAGGTGAATGGACAATTTATATAAGTAGATTAGTATATAAATGTTATCAATTAATTAAAACATTGTCTGATGAAGTCCTATATGTAAGGACGAAAACGCAGGTTGATTATAGTTTTTTAAAAAAGCGTTAACAACAGTATTTGTGTCTGATTTTGACTTGTGAACTTGAATGGTATAATAAACTGCTGGGACGGATTTCGAACGTTTGCAGGCACTGTTTTTTCATTTATCTGTTTGTTCGAGTGCTGATACCTGTTTTGGAGATTACCAAATAAGATACATAATCAAATATAAATAATGGCTAACCAGTGAGGCAGTAAAACATTTAAGGATTCAAATACAGAATTTACTTTGGAGATCATTGCATGTTAATATTGTCGTCATCCAATACAAACAGTCAGGATAGTAAAAGAAAAAAAAAAACTAGATTGAAATATTTACACCTAGTTTCTGCATACTGAGAGATATAAGGTTATAGGATGCCATAATATGCAAGCAGAAAGTAGGCCAATGTGGAATAAAGACAATCAAATGGTTCCAATATAGCCGCACACCCTAAACCATTTGAGTCCCGAGTATCATGGGCATCGATATGGGGGAGGGATGTTAGTTGGTAGGTAACTAAGATTTTGTGGGAGGGTGTTAGTTAGGATAATACTTTTCTTATTGATGGCTTCTGTCCATAAGGGACATGGGAGTCAAACCAGGGATACATTTATGATTTCCCATCAGTTGTCAAGGTTTCATTTGAATAGAGTCAATGATACACTTTATTTTACATGGATGATGAAACTATTCCATAGTGCAGGGATCTTTTGGGACACTTATCTGCTTTTCCAATATGTTCTGTTTATGTCACAAAGTTCAGATCCTGGGATCAAGTGTTTCTGGTGCTATTTGTTTTGTGCATGTGCAACAGATCCTTCAGGACTGGGTCTGAGGAAGTCCTGTAAGCCAAGCAAAACTTGTCTCTCAGCAGTCTGTAGTAGACTGAATATAGAGACAGAGCCTTTAGGTGATCAGTGTAGGAGTTGATACCAGTCATTTGTCTGTGTTACACCCTCTTGAAAATATTGGCGTCTTGGGTGTGAGGGGGATCTATAATGGGGGAATCTATAAAAGTTGGGGAGTTGGTATAATGGTTAAGGTGTTTAATTTATGGAGAGGATTGACATAATGGTTAAGGTGTTTACCTCTCAGACACAAGATACAGGATCTGATTCTCATCTTTGAAGAGAGATTGTCTAAGTTTAAAATGGCCTAAAAGAGCAGTTAGCCTAGTATGAAACTATGAACCTATGAACAGCTCCCAATTTACAGTCATTTACAAACTTGGTGGGCCAGAGGCCTTGAACATTAGCCTTGGCTTCTGAGAAAGAGTTGCCAAACAGGAGCTATTTTGGCATGGAGCCCTGGGGTACTCCACTGGTGACCGGTGTCTTGGTGGAGGTGATCTCACCAGTCTGAACTTCTTGAGTCCTGTATGTGAACCATTCAGCAATCCACTGAGTTATGTAGAGATTTATGCCTAGCTCACTGATCTTGTCAACAATGCCTGAGTGGGGTATTGTATCTTGGCTAAGTCAAAATACACAGTATGCACTGTTTTACACTAGTCCATTGCCATGGTGTACCTCTCAAAGACATCGACCAGGTTAAGTAGGTATAACCTTCTCTTAACAAAGCTAAATTGGGTGGGTCCAGTGCCTGTAGGTTGTCCATGTCTTTGTTTATTATTTCCATGATAAGTCATTCCATGGCTTTCAATATTGGGCTTGTTAGACTGATAGGTTTGCAGTTCCCATGGTCAGTTAATGGTTTGCCCTTGTGTAGCAGAATGCCTAGTGCAATCCTCCATTCACTTGGCACATGGCCTGTTTCAAGGCTGTAGTTGAAGAATGCCTGAAATGGTCCTGATAGTTTGTCCTTTAGACTGTCCAGAAGGCAACCTGGGATGTTGCTGGGACCCATGGAGATTGTGTTCTTGGCTTTAGTGAGTGCTGCCAGCACCTAGTCCCTGCTAATAATTGAGGGTAGTATTTTAGAGGGGAGTTTACCTGGTGAAGTTGTGGAGGAGTGAGGGTGAAGTTTCAGCTGAATTTATCAGCTAGTAGATTTGCTATGTCACCCTGATCGGTGAAGGTGGTAAAATCCACCGTCAGTTCAACACACTGCAGTGCGTTACTATCAAGCTTCCAGGCATAGCTAAAGAAGGTCTTGTGATTGTCCTTAGCATGCATGACTATCCTGACCTTATAGTTGGTCTTGTTGGATTTAATTAGACATATTGGTTTCTTGTTTAGTTGTATAAGAGAGTACTTATCTTTAAGGGAGCTGTTCTTCCTGATTTTGGCCATGAGTTTTCTCCTTTTATTATATGTTTGTATATATGTTTATTGTATTATATGTTTAGGTGAGGATTCCACCAGTGGGGTTTGTTTTTAGTGTTTGTTTTGGGTTTACTTCTGGTAGGTATGGCAACTTCTATGCAGCCATTAACATGTTTTTAGGGACTCTGTGAATAATTCTACATAGCAGCAAACAAAAAGATGCCCAATGCTGAGAGTAAGAACACTTTTAATTCCAAAAACAGATAAAAACAAATAAAAACAGGTAAGCGCTTTCACGATTGCTCGCTTCTTCAGACCTTAACAGACAGTATGAAAAAACAGGCCTTTAAATACAAAAACTTCCAGTTAATTAAAACCAGTTAAAACTGTTGGGTGTTAACACTTATCAGTGAACTAAGCCTCTCTTCTTTAGGAGAGGCTTTAAAGCAACAGCACTATTCAAACCAGGTGGCACATATGCTTTAAAGTTGACAATCCATTTTAACTCAGCAAATTCAGTCTCATTACTCAAATCCCCTTCCCTTAAACTTTCATTTAATTTCTGTAGTACCAAGAACTTAAAGCTGTGACTCATTCCAGCTTCAGATACATGTTTCGCTAATGCATTTGTTAATTTATTATTTCATATATCACTCTGATGCTGCAGAATCCTGTCCTTAAACATACGACTTGTCTTTCCTATGTAATATGAATCCCATACATTACACTTAGCCATATAGACCAAATTTTTTGTACAACAATCTGCATAAAAAGACAGATGCATAGGTTCCATACTTAGTGGATGCATAATCAAGTGTGTAGACCATATATAACTTTATGCCTTGCAAGACCGGCATGCATGAGTGCCCTTACGCTGGGAGGTGAGGTGCCTATATGGTTCAGTGTGTGTATAACATAGTCGCTGTTTTAAGTTCTTGGTATTTTTAAAACAAAACTTAGGAAATTGTTTTATATGTTCATTGACAGAGGGATCAGTCAACAGGATAGACCAATTTTTCTTTATGACTTCACACACTTTATTAACCTCTGCTGAATAGGTCAAACAGACCCTATTTACACCCTTGTTGCTGTTAGCCTCTGTGTCCCTCACTGTATTTGAGGAGCTGCCAGAGAAGTAAGGTTTTACTTTGACACCAACCAATGTATTCAGTTCTCTAATTTCCTTATCTATCTCACTGCCCTTATAGCCCCTCTTCAATAGCTTTGCCTTTAGCACTGTTAAAGCTTGCTCTAAAGAGTCAGCATTAGTATGCAATCTCATGCACCTAAGAACCTGATTTTTAACCACGTTCCTAGTAACGTGGGATAGATGCATACTAGAACGATGTAAGATGTTATTTTTCCTGCATGGTTTCCTATACATTTTAGTGGACATGTTACCTAACATATCTTTGCTCACAGTAATGTCTAAAAAATTAATGATGTCAACAGAGTAGTGCAGAGAAAAAGGCAAATAATTAGTTGAAGTCACTAACATGTCCACAAAGGCTTGAACCCCATCCATAGTACCATCCCAAACAAAAAAGATGTCATCCACAAATTGCTTATAAAACATGACATGTGTTTTATATAGATCTTTGCTGGACACATTCTAGCTCCCAATTGGCTAAAACCAAGTTCGCATATGTGTTGGCACACGCTGTGCCCATTACTACCCCTACAACTTGTAGAAAGTATTCTGACTCAAAGAGAAACGAAAGAATTCAAAACCAATTCAATGAATAAATCCACAAAAATGAGTGTAGAGGAGGCAGACCACTTATTAAAACCACCAAGCATGGTTTTTATTTAATAAACAATAAAATACTAATAACTAGGTGCTCTGCTCTAACCAATTGATTCAGTGCCTCATGTTCATTAGGTGTTAGAGTACAAAATCTTTTATTATTTTTGTCACTAAAGGACCTTCTTAAGTCATCCTCACATAACTTAACAAAAGACTCCATAGCTGGAGAGTTAACTGGTGCAAATGTGCTAGGTTTCTTAAAAGTGCTGCAGACTCCAGTATCACTACCTGAAAAAATAGTCTTTAACATAATATTCCTGGCAAACACTTTAAGATCTAAAATAGTCTCCACAAGGTCCATTTTCGAGCAGGTATAAAAGAAAGACCTTTGTTCAACACAGCTAGCTGTTCTATTGTGAGCTCACTAGATGACAAGTTAAAAAACAAATTATTCACTTCCGACTGCATGTCATGGGGGCTTTGGAGTAAGTCGGAGAGTCTGACTGCATCCTGCCTCTTCTTCTGTGACTTCTTGACCTCCCTATACGTTTGTCCTTCCTGATGGGTAGTGCTTTTTCCAAAAAAAACGCAGACTTCGAGTTGGTATTCTTATTGGGGACAGAGCTCTTGTCCAAAAAATACTGGGAATTTTAGGTCTAACTACAGAGTCTAAACTCTTCATATTAACCACATCTAGAGCACAGCCTGAATCACATAATATAGAATCGTTAGATAGATGTACATCAGTATCATCCCTTACATCAACCACAGATAAAGAAACTACATCTGAACTGCTAGCAGCTTGTAAACTAGTAGCAACAGACAAGCTCACACCTGTTCCTTCACTTACAGAGGCTAAAGATACATTAACAGTTGAAAACTCATCAGATTTGTCCTGATCTGAGTGAGCTTTAAATACAATACTATCCTTAGCCACAGCAGGCAGAGAATCAGTACTTACAGTTCTATTAGGTGAACGATCACCTATAGAGATACAGTCAAAATTATCAGTGTGTTTGATGGTTGTAAAAGTTCCAGATACATTCAAAGGTTCATTCAGTGCCTTGAAATCTACTCGCAAGCTTTCCGTACTTACACGTTTAGTTGCAGGTGTTTTTTGGTGAAGGCTGACATCAACTTTTCCCACAACAAGTTTCTGAACATTAGCACAGTCTACAGCTTGTTGTGCATCACCAACTACTCCATTAATGACTCTGGGTGTCACAGTTGTGGTACGTTGATCTAACAATGACATATTTCCTGTAGGGGCATTCGACTGAGTATACCTCAGCCAGGAGAACACATTGCCATCCCAGAAATCCACAAAGTCCCTGTGGAGCTTCTTAGTCTTCTCTTTCTCTAATTTTCTGTCATAAAGATAGACATTAAGTAATAAGTCATCCAATAGCTGCTCAAACTCCTCTCGTTTAAATGTGCTCATCAGATGGGAAGTCCAATCATTGATTTCTTGTGATAAGGTATCCTCTTCAGGGCGAAAATAGTCATTAAGTAGTGCCATATAGTCCAGACTTAGTTGCAAGTTAAGAGTTTGCCACCTTTTAAGCAATTCAGGCAAACTATCACCATATGATGGCATTTTTCGTACCCGTAGCCCTCTAGGGACTATCTGATGGAATATAGCTGCTTCAAAATGAAAGCGCTCCCAGAGCAGACGCTTATGCTTAAACAGCTTATCCTCTAGTACTCTCAAAGCCTTTTTAAAAGCTTGTACTTCATTATAGTCAACATTATTAGGTGTAACATCCTCATCACTAAAAGACACAACAATCAGGGGATTAGCATGGACAGCCATCCCTACAGTACCTTTAGTATTGACATCTACTGTTTTCTCCTTATACATCGACTTATTCAGTCCAGATGCACATCTCAAATCCAAATCAATACTCTCAGCCATGATTCCACTGGCGAACAAAAAATAATAACTGCAGCAAAAGAATGTAGTGGAATCTAGGATATCCAAAAACAAAGTCCAGCAAACAAAACCTTACTTCTCTGACAGCTCCTCAACTACAGTGACACAGAGGCTAACAGCAACAAGGGTGTAAATAGGGTCTGTTTGACCTATTCAGCAGAGGTTAATAAAGTGTGTGAAGTCATAAAGAAAAATTGGTCTATCCTGTTGACTGATCCCTCTGTCAGTTAACATATAGAACAATTTCCTAAGTTTTGTTTTAAAAATACCAAGAACTTAAAACAGCGACTCTGTTATACACACACTGAACCATATAGGCACCTCACCTCCAGCGTAAGGGCACTCATGCATGCCAGTCTTGCAAGGCATAAAGTTATATATGGTCTACACACTTGATTATGCATCCACTAAGTATGGAACCTATGCATCTGTCCTTTTACGCAGATTGTTGTACAAAAAATTTGGTCTATATGGCTAAGTGTAATGTATGTGATTCATATTACATAGGAAAGACAAATTGTATGTTTAAGGACAGGATTCTGCAGCATCAGAGTGATATACGAAATACTAAATGAACAAATGCATTAGCGAAACATGTATCTGAAGCTGGAATGAGTCACAGCTTTAAGTTCTTGGTACTACAGAAATGAAATGAAAGTTTAAGGGAAGGGGATTTGAGTAATGAGACTGAATTTGCTGAGTTAAAATGGATTGTCAACTTTAAAGCATATGTGCCACCTGGTTTGAATAGTGCTGTTGCTTTAAAGCCTCTCCTAAAGAAGAGAGGCTTAGTTCACTGATAAGTGTTAACACCCAACAGTTTTAAATGGTTTTAATTAACTGGAAGTTTTTGTATTTAAAGGCCTGTTTTTTCATACTGTTTGTTAAGGTCTGAAGAAGCGAGCAATCGTGAAAGCGCTTACCTGTTTTTATTTGTTTTTTGGAATTAAAAGTGTTCTTACTCTCAGCATTGGGCATCTTTTTGTTTGCTGGACTTTGTTTTTGGATATACTAGATTCCACTATGTTCTTTTGCTGCAATGCTTGAATAATTCTACATAGGCAGTTGTGGCTTTGGGGTTAGGGGGAGCCTTGAATTTTGACAAACTATCACTTAATAGGATGACATTTGCCTAGAATAGTTCCTAACTTTCTGGTTTAGCTGGGTTTTCTGGATTGATTTTTACTTCAAAGCTGACTGCTTTGTGATCTCACCTCACTAGTGAGGACATGACATGTATGTGTGTGTGTGTGTGTGTGGGGGGGGGGGTGCAATGCAATCCCATGTTTGTGAGTATTAGATCCAGTATTTTTGATCCTCTGGTTGTAATATAATAAAAAAACTTTAATCTTTACAAAGCCGGGACTTCATCAGAGTTAAAAACACAGCAGTTTGCCATTGTAAAACTTTACATACACCAATCACAATCACTTTCACAATCAAAAAAAAAAAAAAAAAAAAAGAAAATGGCTGCACCCTGTGTGGCAGCAGTTGCTCCCACAGAAAAGTGGACTATTTGTCTTGCTTTTCATCAGAAACAATAGAAGAAACAGATTTAAGGGCAAGAAAGAAAGTATGATTAACTACAATGCTAAGAATCTTCTGGAAATCTGATCTCATATCTCGCTGTGCTGCATGTTTGATGAATTGCTAGCAGAGAGGGTTGTAAACTCAAACACACTCCAGGAATTCCTGCAGCTTGGAATCTTACTGAAACATGGTAAAAACTGCAGAAACCTGTCAAACCTGTTTAACCATTTGACAATCAGACATGGGAAGCATATTAAAAGGAAAATATATGGAAGATCAAGAAAGATAGTCTTTAGAGCAGGAATTAAGGCCAGACTGAAAAGAAATCCACACAGGCCTGTACTTTCTTCCATGCTGCTGGCAAATCTATGCTCACTGGAGAGCAAGATGGACGACTTGAGGATGGATCTTTCCACACAGTCTAAGGTGAGAAATAATTGTTTACTTGTGTTCACTGAAACTTGGCTGAACTCCAGTATAAATTATAGTACAATATATGTGGAGGGGAGGTCATTATTTCATGTTGACAGAAATCAGTCTCTCTCTGGTAAATCTCATTGTGGGGGTGTTTTTGTGTATATCAACAACAGCTGGTATACAAACTGTGAAATAATTGCCTGCCACTGCTCAGAGAACACTGAGTTCATGCCACTAAAATGCAGACCCTTCTACTTACCTAGGGAATTCAATGGAGTGAACATAACAGCTGTTTACATACCCCCCCTAGTGCTAATAAAAACATGGCATTGAACATTTTGTATCTCAATATGGCATTGAACATTCTGTATCTGTCAATAAATGACCTCCAGAATAAGAGCCCTGGGTTTGCCCACATAATTGCAGGTGATTTCAATCAAGCTGACTTGAAATCCATATTGCCCATTACCATCAACATGTGAACTTTGCAACAAGAGGAGAGAACACTCTGGATAAGGTGTACACAAATGTAAAACTGGCCTACAAAGCAGTTCCTTATTCACATCTGGGCAACTCAGACAATCTGCCCATCATACTGCTTCCTGCATATACACCACTGCTGAAAAGGGGCAAACCTACAACAAAACAAGCAAGGCTATGGCCTGAGGTAGCAGTCTTGGCAGCACAGGACTGCTTCGAATGTGCAAACTGGTTGGTGTTTACAGAGGCAGCTGTAACGAACCACCATATTGACCTGGAGGAGTATATGGAATTCGTAATGGCCTATATTTCAAAATGTGTTGGTGAAGTAACAGTCATCAAATGTCTCACCATGTGTGCTAATCAGAAATCCTGGCTATGTGGTGAAATATATGATCTTCTAAAGGCTTGAAATGCTGCATTTAAATCAAAAGACAAGGATGCCCTAAGAGAGGCCAGAGCAAATCTAAGCAGAGGTAAAAAGAAGGCTAAAAGGACCTTCAGACATAAAATTCAGGGACACTTCTCTGACCAAAGGGACTGCCGATGTCTCTGGCAAGGCATACAAGCCATAACTCAGTACAGGCCTGCATCCTCCCCATATGGTGACAACACAGAATTTCTGAACAAACTAAACACCTACTTCAGCAGATTTGATATGGACAACAACACTGTACCAAAAAAGATCCCTGTCAAACAGGGTGAGGAGGTGCTATGTCTGAGAACATGTGATGTTCTGAGGACCCTGTGGTGAGTAAACCTGAGAAAAGCAACTGATCATGCTAATATTATGGGAAGGGTTCTAAGAGACTGCACTACCCAACTGTCCATTGTACTAATAGATATATTCAACACATCCCTGTAAATAGCCAATGTACCCAGTTGCTTCAAAAATACTACAATCATTCCCTTACACAAGAAATCCCAACTGACAAGCCTAAATGATTACTGGCCAGTTGCTCTTACATCAACAGTAATGACGTGTTTTGAGTGGTTGATCAAGAACCATATCCCTTCAAGCCTACCTACAACACTGGATACATTACAGTTTGCTTATAGATCTAACCGCTACATGGCTGATGCAGTAGCTATCGCACTTCATGAATCCTTGGCACATCTAGAGAACAAGAATTGCTATTTCAGAATGCTGGTCATTGATTTTAGTTGTGCCTTTAACACTGTCACCCCCAGAATCTGATATTGAAGCTAATCCAGCTGATTCAGCTGAGCATCAACACCCCACTATGTAACTGGATACTGGACTTTCTCATCAACAGACCCCAAAATGTATGTATGGGAAATAACAGTTCAATAAATATTACATTGAGCATGGGTGTCCCTCAGAGCTGGGTCCTGAGTCCTCTGCTGTTCATCTTGTTGATGCATGACTGCATGGCCAAGCATCAATCCAACAAATTCATCAAGTTTGCAGATGATACCACTGTCATAGATCTTGTCAGAAATGTTGAGGAAACAGCCTACAAGGATGAAGTGGAGCATCTGATAGGCTGCTGTGACAGCAACAATCTGGCCTTAAATGTAAGCAAGACCAAAGAATTAATAGTGTACTTCAGGAGGGCTCAGGCGATACAGTAACCTGTGGAAATTAAGGGGTGGCAGTGGGAAGAGTCAAAAACACCAAGTTCATGGGGGTGCACATCTCAGATAACCTCTCCTGGTCAACTCATATTAGCCACACAGTGAAGAAGGCACAACAAAGTCTGCACTTCCTACAAAACCTGAGGAAGGCAAACCTGTCACAGTCCATCCTCAAAGCTTTCTACAGGGGGACTATTGAGAGCATCCTCTCAAATAGCATCATAGTTTGGTATGGTAACTGCAAAGCATATGACCGCAAGGCTTTCCTGAGGGTAGTGAGGACAACGGAAAAAGTAATTCCCATTCATGGATGATCTGCATGAGACTCAGTGTGTGGGAAGGCTAGTAAGATAATCGATGATCCCACTCACCTTGCCCATGATATGTACTTCCGCCTTTCCTCCGGCAGGTGGTATCGCAGCCTACAATGCAAAACATCTAGACTGAACAGGAGCTTTTTCCCTCTATCCATAAGGCTGCTGAACTTGAATGCCAGGCATGACAGCAAATAATCTGATCAATATGCCACTTGCTGTTCAGTATCATCTATAGTAATTACTCTGGCAAATTGCTTCAGTAACTGGTACAGTTAGCCTGATTTCTTATGCTATTACTTCCGGGATGTGCAATAGTCAGGAATGAGCCACCACTCCACACATGTGCAATATGAACATTAAAATATATCATACTACATGAACCTCAGCACTGAAACAAATAGGACATGCTGGAGGGACAGATTCATAACCCAGATGCTCCCTTCGCTCTGGAATAAAATCCCAGTACAGGTTAGGCAGAGTCCCTCATTGACTCTCTTCAAGAGGAATCTTGATGAGTGGATGGGAGATTGTAGGTTTACCCCAGGTATCACTTCTGTGTCACTGTTAGACAGAGGCACAGTATACTAACCTCGAAAAAGGGCATAGCAAAATTAATTTAAAATGGGTGGCGAAAGCCAAACACACTCTGGCTAGGCTTATAAATCCCCTAGGGCAGATAGCCTAGTATGAACCTATGAACCTATGATGAAGTACAATATCTAAGCAATCACAATGTGAAGTCATAGTCTTTGCAATACCTATTAGTATATTATTGTCTAATGTCTTCCTGTCCAATTGTGGTAATTTTTTCTGTTGTTAATATTTTAATTATTACTGTATGTGCATTAGTCTTACTGTCACTCAAACTATGTGTTCATTGTTATGTCTTGCACAGGCACCAAAGCAACGTAATTTTGTTCATCATGCACTGCTGTTTATATCTGATCAACATTAAAGTTTACTTTGACTTTCCCATTAATTGCTTCTAACCCTTTTAAGGGAGCAGAACCAATAGATATACATATATACACGATGTCTAACATTTTCAATCCACTACCACCAAAATCAAACCAACAATTATAAAGGTATGTATAAAACATGTAAAGAAGGAGCATTTTAAATAAAGTCCTGTCTAGGTATGTAATATAACTTCCATTGTCCTGTACTTTAAAACATTAGACGTGGATAGTGTTATTAATGCCTGGCTCATTGGAAGTATTTAAATTGCCAAAATCTTTTTGATGTAATAGGTTGCCAGCATCTCCTCCCCTTCTCATTCCTGACAACTCTGTTGACAACAAAAAATATAAACCTTTTGAAATTTACACGTTAATGAATGTTTAAACAGAGTTTTAGTCAGTCTGGCAGACGTTATGTCAGAAACATGCTTGTAGATTCTATCTCTCAGCCTCTTGTTGGTCTTGCCTGCATAGAAGGCTGGGCATGAAACACAGGTGGCCAAAAGACCACACTTGTGGAATCACAATTACATGAGCCTGGACATCCTATAGTTTTGTCATACCCTTCCATAGTAAACATAGGGGCTGTCATTAACAAACCTACAAAATTTGCATTTACCACATTTTGACATCCTAGCCAATGAATGGTAACCTAAACTTTTAGTCTGCCCACTTTCCAAGCATTTTTTTAAATTTCTACCTCTGCTAAATGTAAATAAAGGCAAATCACCTAACACCATCTTCATTTCTTGTGAGAATGCAAGATTCCAAGTTTTTCTAAGGCCTGTAGTTAATTCAAAGGTGTCGATGTTAAATGGTATAACCATAGACCCTCATTTGTTCTCTGGTACAGTTTTAATGTCATTGTTCATCGTACCATTTCTGTCCTCAGACAGAATAAGACAAAAACGTGTTCTCCCCTCTATAATTTCATCCTAAATGCAGTTCAACAAAACATAGGAGTAGTCCCTGGCATGAAACATTTCAAAGTTTCCCCATTTCATTTTTATATGTGTCATCATTACTAACCAATCTTGACAGCCGTATCAGATGTCCCTTAACTATACATTTTTTTCTGAAAGTAAGGGTGACAGCTGTCAAACAGCAGATAGGAATTGGAACCTGCTGTTTATCAAATCCTTTATTATGATTATATCTAAATAATCAATCTTAATAATGTCAGAATGGAAGGTGAACATAATAAGCTTGTGGTACCATTCAGAAATTCAACAAATTTTTAAAAAGAAATGTTACCATCCCCTTTCCATAAAGTGAGTATATTTTCCAGAAATCTAAAATAAATATATATTGAATCAAAATAGTTTGAGGTAGTAGATCAAGACCAGGTTTGCATAAAGGGGGGCAAAGGCGGTTCCCACGGCCACTTCTGCAAACTGATGGTAATATTTACTCTCGAAAAAAATGTTTTTTAATACCAAATCCAAAAGCTCATATAAGACAATAATCTCATTGCTGGAGAATGACTGGCTATCATTTAAAATACTCATAAACCAATCAATCCCTATGTCATGTGGAATAATAGAAAATAAATTTACAACATCAATGGTAGCAAAGTTTGTTTACATATCTAGACAGGACTTTATTTAACAACATCCTAACATATACACATTACATTTTTAAACATAATTTTATAATTGTTAGTTTGATTTTTGGTGGTAGTGGATTGAAAATGTTGGACATCATGTATATTTGTATATATCTCTATATATCTCTATATATATATATATATATATATATATATATATATATATATATATATATTTATATATATTGGTGCTGTTCCTTGAAATGGGTTGGAAGCAATTAATGGGGATATAATTCTAATTGGTTAATGCAAAGTTTTAAAATCCTGTGTAAAGTGCTGTTTTTAAGTCTGATGAAGTCCCAACTTTGTAAGGGCACAAAAGTGCTTAGTGGATTAAAGCAATGTGGTCTGTTGACTGTGCCTACCATGCTGACAGGTATTAAATCCCCATGGAGCAATACCAGCAACTAAGCCACTTATTAAAATTATCGTATCAACGAACAAGAACACTATGAGAGACTACTTCATAAAATAAACAGACGTTTAATGACTCCAAATTAATGTTAGCGCTTTCGGCTAAATCGAATATTTAGCCTTCCTCAGACAAACAGCAGAACAGGAAATCACATTTCTTAAAATACATGTATAGAACCAATTGAAACAAAGTGCATTTAGTGATTTAATGTAACTAAGGTTACCTTAAAGTAGTATAATCCATTGCATACATAAACCTTGAATAAAGGTAAAGATAGAGTGCCTCTATAGGCACTGCAACGGAACAGCAAGTGATACTTTGTTGCAAGTAACTCTATTTATCAAAATATTTACACAGGTGTTAAACTCTGTACTTGCTAGATAACTTAATCATACAACTTGCTTCATATTTATATAATATATTAAAAATATTATTAAAAAACAGTAAATAAAAAACTAGAAAATATTTATGTATATTTTAAATTAATAATTATGAAAAAATGTTTCCACATTTTGGAACATTAATTTCACATTTAGAAAATTGAAAATACTAATTGATTTTGCCCGTAAAATTCATATACAGTACTCATAGAATAATACAACTTTACATTGATACATTCTGTTAGGGAATGGTTAATGTTAGGTCTATTTCATATATCAATAAAATGTGTATTAAAATGGTTATCGTATAACAGATAACATATATAGGGGAGGTTCCTCATGTTTAGATATGAAATAGACCTAACATTAACCATTCCCTAACAGAATGTATCAATGTAAAGTTGTATTATTCTATGAGTACTGTATATGAATTTTACGGGCAAAATCAATTAGTATTTTCAATTTTCTAAATGTGAAATTAATGTTCCAAAATGTGGAAACATTTTTTCATAATTATTAATTTAAAATATACATAAATATTTTCTAGTTTTTTATTTACTGTTTTTTAATAATATTTTTAATATATTATATAAATATGAAGCAAGTTGTATGATTAAGTTATCTAGCAAGTACAGAGTTTAACACCTGTGTAAATATTTTGATAAATAGAGTTACTTGCAACAAAGTATCACTTGCTGTTCCGTTGCAGTGCCTATAGAGGCACTCTATCTTTACCTTTATTCAAGGTTTATGTATGCAATGGATTATACTACTTTAAGGTAACCTTAGTTACATTAAATCACTAAATGCACTTTGTTTCAATTGGTTCTATACATGTATTTTAAGAAATGTGATTTCCTGTTCTGCTGTTTGTCTGAGGAAGGCTAAATATTCGAGAAATAAAGCGCTAACATTAATTTGGAGTCATTAAACGTCTGTTTATTTTATGAAGTAGTCTCTCATAGTGTTCTTGTTCGTTGATACGCTTTTTTGGTTCAACAGTTTTTTCGTTTGTGACTTATTAAAATTATGTTCATACTGTGGCATCAGCCTTGGTGAAGGTAGAAGGCTGCACAATGCAAGGCTCATACCTGTCTGTGACACATATTCTGAGAGATCCATTATGTTTCTTTTCATATAGTCTAGTGAAGTATGTCTCAGGTCATTTACACCCACATGAACTATGATAGAATCATATTGGTACCTGGAGTGCAGTGACTTGAGTGCATGTGTGACATTGCGGATCCTGAATCTAGATAGGCAACTAACCATTAACTTCTCTTTGTCTACCCTGGCAGTGGGGCTTCTGTGTGTTATACAATGGAGTCCTCAATGACAAGAATACTAGGTAATGTATATGCTTGCCTTAAGGGCTTTGCTCTTGGGTGACCATTGGTGTAGGCTTAAATGAGATGTTTGATGTTGCTTTTGGTGTGTGTTTTAGTTATTGCTGAGGAACAGTATTGCCACTAGGTAGTTTTGGATTTGGGAAGGTTTCTTTTAGGCACCTCAGAATAAGACAATCTGTGTGTGTTTGTGTGTGTGTGTGTGTGTGTGTGTGTGTGTGTGTGTGTGTGTGTGTGTGTGTGTGTGTGTGTGTGTGTGTGTAATGAGTGGTATGTGTGATGGATGTAGTATGGGTATTCCTGACAACCTTGTTTATATGCAAAATTTTGGACTCCAAGGAAGTTGTATATTTACATCTTTTGCATACCATGCAATTTTCTTTAATGATTAACTGGTTGTCTGAGAGCATAGGCCAAATGCTACATTGCCTTAGGGTACCCACAGAGACATTTGGAAACTGGATATCCATATAGTCCAGTCCTGTTTAGGATTAAGGATTGGGTTTTAATGAGGGTCTCCTAGGTTAGTTTCTGGGATTAAGAGCAAAATGTTATATAGTGCTAGGATATGGTAGTGATATTCCAAGTACAAGTTAGCTACTCTAAGATTAATTAAACACAATGCCACACCATTTGACAGGTTTTGGACCTGATCCTAAATTTATAGGAAAATTTTACTGTCTAGGTATTTGCTATGTGCAAATGTGCCTGATTTATAGTGAAGAAGAAAAGCTTGAAAACTGATTCCTATGCCCTCTTACCAATAAGCAACCACACTTTGAGCTCCCTAGAGTGATTCCCAACTCAGAAAGACCAGTTAAACACCTTCTACCAAAAGATGGATGATCGTGGAATTTCTTAATGCAATAGCACAGCAAAAGCAGCTCTCGTGTGTAGATTAAATAACAAATGACAATAACTAATTCACCCTTCTGATAGGTGATTTGGAGGCAAACAGATCTAGGAAAGCCAATGAACACAGAAATGACTTTTTGCCATAAAATTAAATAACTACTTTAGAAATTCTCAATAAAAACAGTAGTGATCACTGTATAAAGCAAGTACAGGTATAGTAAATCAAAAAAATATACTTAGCTTGGGTGTCTCTGGATGCAGTTGAAACACTTTAAAAGTGTTGCAGAGTTCTCTGTAATAGTAGTAGTGGAAGTAGTAGTAATAGTTGTTCTAGTTGTAGTAGTAATAGTTGCTATAGTTGTAGTAGCAGTAACAGTTATAGTAATAGCACCAGGGCTAATAAATAAGAATTTAAGCACATATGTACATGTGCTACCAGTACAAGTACCTCAACATGAATTACAGAAGGAGGCAATGATATGTACAAGGGGATGCTGAGAAGAACAGAGCTGGCAAACATCAAAGACTAAAGCAGTACAATTTCATAAATGTTAACTTTACTCTGAGTTCGTAATGGGTTCATTCTTGTCATAGTATTTAAAACCCTAAACATCTGAAGAAATCAAAAAAAGAAAAAAAGTATATGTATGTATATGCAAGTTTGTGTGTGTGTGTGTGTGTGTGTATGTGTGTGTGTGTGTGTGTGTGTGTGTGTGTGTGTGTGTGTGTGTGTGTGTGTGTGTGTGTGTGTGTATGTGTGTGCACGCGCGCGTGCGTGTGCGTAGTTATTTTTTCAACAATTATATTTACACAATCCACATTTTCACTAATACAAGAAAACTGTTCTAGGTAAGAAAGATCAGTGTCAAATACTGAAGGTCATTCAATGAAATTCCAAGTAATACTAATAATTCTAGATTTCAAATTTTTTGCTCAAGTGAGTAAAGTATGGTTAAAATACAAATCTCATAATGGTAATAGCAACTTTTTGAATTCATGTTTAGCTTTTCATCTCTGCAGCCATTTTTGCTGTTATCTACTTAATGTTAAACTATTCATCCTTGCACTGTTACCTTTTTCATGTATTCAAACATTTTTGTATGCATTATTCAATGTTATTTCTCGGATTCTTTTCTGAGGATGGAGTTATTTCATTCAGACATCCCCATTTACCAAACAAAATAAATGAACAGATAAACAAATACCAAGTATAATTATCATATGCTAGAATTTAAGGACAAAATATAAATAAGATGAGTGAAGGTATTTTCTTGACAATTGGTGCTTTACATGCTTTACAATAAAATTATTCTAGCTTGACTTGCATAGAAAGAATCAGAGTTATTCAGATAGTAATTGTGAACATGTGGTTCTTAGAAGAATGACTTTTTTCATACTCTAAACTCCCTGTCACCCATAAGGCTTTAGTAACCCAGCTGTTAAACCGTATATAAGAATGAAATCCATTATCTGTCCATTGAAAGTAATCAGATGGCTAAATTATCCATTAGATAAGAAATGTTAATATGAACCATCTTACACTTAATACCCGTAAGGATTAGGACTGCAGCAAAGAAGGGTTTTCTGTGAGGGAAAATGTATAGCCATACACCGTTTGTAACATTTCTCTGAATTGGTTATTATGCTCTATTTTCCCAAGATTTGAAATTTAAATCCAACAGCTGGGATAAGTTGTGTCTGTTATAGTCAGGGTTAGTTAAGGTTCAGTACAGAAAAATGTAAAATAGTAGGCATTTTGGCACTGTTTTAGTAAAGCCAGGAGGATAAACAGTTAACATTTCACTGATTCATGATCTGTAGTATACTGACACACACAAAAACATTGATGGTATAACCTAGATATGTGATGCACTCTTGTCTAAAAGTTGAAATCAAGCATTACCATAGAATTCAGAAAGATACTTTCATTCGTCATATCAGGGAATACGTTTAATGAAAGTTTATTTCTGTGTAAAATTTCTCAGGTTGTTTGACAGATTTTTAGAATATTATGCAAAGAATGTCATTTCTGTGAAAAAAATAAAGGTTCAGAAAATGTGTTATTTTGTTTTAAGTTTTGAAAACATTGAAGTCCACTTACAGTTCATTAATTGCAGCATTTATTAGCTATTGAGAAATACCTGAACTTTCATTGTAATTTTGGTCATGGCGTATTATGTTTTGGATGTTACTTTTATCATTTGTTACACATGCCAACCCCAGGGCATACAGGTGTGCAGCTTTGGTGATATCATTCAGTTGCACAAGCGAGACTGTCATTTCTTTTGCTTTCCCCATGGTATCAACTGTTCAGTGTCACTCCAATTGCTTGTTGCATAGTGACCCTGGTACTACCTCTGAGCTAAAAGGCACGGGCTGCCCAGCAATATGTGACTAGCAGATTACAAATGCAGGTCTACTTCAGTAGAACGAATGTTCACTTACTCAAATTTCATATTGCCGAGACAAAAATCCCAACAACCCCACAACACCGACATACTGGAACACCAACTTTCCACTCCAGGTAAGTAACCACTTGGCCAATCTGATGAAAACAGTAAAACCGAAGCAAACTAAACGCACTCATGTGGGGCGCTTAACTAAATATACCAACTCTGAGATCGCTCTATCGTGGGTTAAGGGGCAAAGTTCAACATGGTGGCCAAGCTGTTACTTACCTGGAGTGGAAAGTCGGTGTTCTGGGACATCAGTGTTATAGGGTTGTCTGCCTTTTTGTCTCAGCAATATGAAAGTCGGGTAAGTGAACATTCGGTCTACTGAAGTATACCCCACAAATGCATACTTTTGTTTATTGCAGTTGTAATGCAAGCTTTGAATAAATTTGACAGCAGATATAGTGCTGATAGTAATTTTATTAACTGTTATTGGCAGTTATATCTTTGATGCCTTGTTGGTCTACTTAAATGTTTCATGTAGTTCTCTGTTTTCAGCAGCTTGCTGCATTTCAAACTTTTCTCAACTATGCTCTGTCACCTTAGTCATAAGTCAAGTTTGCTGCATCCTACTATGTGAGCTAGATAAACACCAAGAGGTCATAGCAATGCTGGTATTAGGTGTTTTAAGAACTGTAACTTACAATAATTCATCGAACATTGAAATTCACAAAGCACAAGTGCATTAAAAAATGTCCACCAGCACCAAGTGGAGGTAGGATACCTCTCAACTTCTTTGTTCAAGAACTCTGGGCAAAGCTAAAACTAATGTGGGGGGTGCAAAAGACCAAAATAATAAATATTTCTGGGAATTTAATAAACTCCAGGTAGGCTTGGTGAGGAGTCTACATGAAGTTTACATGTTTGCGCAATGAGCAGCAGTGCTAATCACATATGCATGCCGCGCATCACTCTTACACAGATATAAGTGAAATTGCATGGCCAGCAACTGTGCAGAGCAGCAAGAACACATTCAGACAAGCAGGCATGTTTATCTATGGGAAAACTAGTTGTGCGGTATTGGGTGGACAGCCATAGTGACTACCAGGTTAAGGCAATGAATGCATTACTAACACGTAATAGGAAAGTGTACTCAATTCAAAGTATAGAACAAAGATGTTTTGGCCATACTGAAACAAAGATTTGGTATTGATCAACAAGGGTACATAGACTAGGTTATGGGGAGACATGTGTATTAAAAAGGGCCACTGACAGAAATGGTAGGAATTGGTAAGAGGACAAGTGAAACATGATAATGTACACCAAACAAGGGCATGTCAGTGTACATACACCACAAAGACAAGACAGTTGTAGCATGAACAGTAATCACATATGTACATGATACAGTACATACTGCTGATTACACCTCCTGTGTGGGTATATTCATATCATCACACACTTAATTGTATATTATGTGTCTCTCAGACAAGGTCACATATTAGTGGAGATGATTGTTTGTGATATAAGCAACCTGACCTGATCACTGGAAAAGACATTTAGCAAGGATGGTATATACAACAGTGGGTATGTGCGGGAACACTTCACATAATCGAATGACTGAAATCTCGAATTTCATATGGTTGAGACCATATGATCGAGATTTTAGTAAATCGAATGTGTGTAGTGTTCAGAAATAAGACTTTACTTACCTTAATACATTACGTGCACACAGAGACAAGTATTGTTGTATGCTCTGTGTGTACGTAATGTTTTATTTGTTTTGCAGTGTTGGTAGGAAATGAGAAATCTCCCGTTTTGCGCTTCCGCATATAGCGCAAGATGGGAGATTTCCCATCTCCCCACTGTAGCGCGATCTTGGAGGTGGTATATTTAAGTAGGGGGGGTGCAGGGGGGCAAAGCCCCCCTGCAAAAGTGAAGTTTGTGTTTTTTTTTTTTTTTTGATGGTTTCGCTTCAGAAGTTCGAGTTTCCGAAACTCGAGCTTTTGGTTTCGGTTATTTGCAGTTCGAGATTTTGGCAATTCGATCTTCTGAAGTGAATCTGTATGTGCATATTGTAAAGGTGTGGCAAAATAATTATTTGAATATGATTATAATGTTAGCATATGGCTCAACAAATTTGGAAGCATAGCAATAGGCCCATGGAGAACAGTAGACAGAGGCATGCGCAATCACAGACAATATCAGGATAATACCAACATTAATTTGTGTCATTGACATAAAATATGTGATTGTGAGTGACTAACATGTTTTTACAGTTGTACAGTGTAATGATTTGTCAGTAATCTATAAGGGAAATCAAGCACACCTTCCTCCAAAATGATCACTTTGGAAGTTGTTAAGAGGAACACTGTTACATCTGTATTTTAAATTAGGAGCAATCCTGGCTAGTTGAGAGGTTTGCATGGCACATATATGACACAATCCATACTTGCATGAATGTAACCCATGCAATCGATGTTGTCAATCAGCTATTTATTTACTGAGTGAATCACAGCAAGAAGTAACACACATGCATCTTGTATAACAGCTTGAAGGGAAGTCTACACTGTCAACTCCAAATGGTTATGCACCACAAAGAATACTTATGCATGAACGAAAAGATGTGTGGTAGCTCACTGTGGCAAAAGTGATACACTTGAGTAAATCATCCCTTGAAGAAGTGTGGTGAGGTACATGCAAAAGGGTGCATTGTACTCAATTATTGGTTTGACGAAGTCTGAGACCAATGGGACTATAATATCCTTTGATGTGGATGGCCTGTTCATACTCACAATATGTGCTACATATAAAGGATTTGTCACCCCTATGGTCACATGCTGGTGGACATTCTGCTTACTATCTACCCATGTACCCAGGTCATATACCACTCGTTCTGCACATAGGTGTGCTGTTTATATTGTAAATAGCTTGTATATTTGCTGTCAAAAAGGAGCTAATCATGCTTTTTGTTCATATAGTGTATCTCCATGGCTCTGGCAACAATCATTTTTGTGCATTAATACTTTCTGCAATATATCAGTAGCATTCTTGGATTCAGTGATTGCCTGCAAATTGCAGTCATCCACAAGCTGGTTAGACAAATGATGTCTAAGTTTGTTTTGACTTCTGAGACTTAAATACTGAACAGGAAAGGGCCTAGTACAGAACTCTGAGGTATGGACCCAGTCCCTAGAGGTGACTTCATACACTTCAACATTATGTGTCCTGTGCGTGATCTAGTTGTCTAACCACTTGGTGATGTATGTGTTTATCCCCACTTGAGATGGTTTCTATGTAATACCTGAGTGTGGATTTTTCTCATGCATGCCCTTGGTGATCTTCTTGAAGATGTCATCCAGGTTCAACAGACATGATGTAGCCTTAACAAATCAAAAATGTGTTTGGTACACAGTTGGGAGATTACCTGTGTCCTTTTTGATACGTTCCATGATGAGTCATTGGTTGCCTCACAGATGAGAAGAGTCAGAATTATGGGTCTATAAAGCCTCCCTTGTTCAGACAGATGACTGTTGTTGTTCATCCTTCTGCAAGAACATAGGCTGAGTGAGGTATTATGACAAATGCCTTGGCCAGATCAAGGTAGGCAATATGCAGCATTTTGCCATCATCCATTGCCTTAAAAATCTTCTAGAAGAAGTCCACCAGATTGAGCAGGCATGATCTGCCCTCGACAAATCCAAGCTGAGTTGGATCCAGTGTCTGAAGATTTCCAATGCCATTGTTAATCATCCTGCATCCATCTTACAAAGTATGCCTCTCCTCTTTACTTAACATTCTAGCCCACTAAATTCTCCTGCCTGGCTGCATTCTTTCAATCTACTGCCAATCAGCAACCGAGAAGGACTGAAGGAAACATTGGCACTTTACATTTATACTTTCTTTACATATACTTGACACCATAGTCCATTAAGAATGATAAACACCATAAATATATAGTTTTTTTCCATAACACACTGTCTTCTAGTCCAGTGAAATGTCCATCTTTTTATTTACATTTCAATACCCATCACCCAAAGGTTTAGCAATCAAACAGCCACACACACAAACCCAATGTCACTGTGTACTCCATCTTGCTGGCAGTTAGCATAGAAGATAAAGGCTGCAAGCTGATATTGAGGTACTTCCTAATGTACATGGTTTGATTCCCTAGTCTTCATTTGCCTACTGTTTTACCTTGAACAAGTCACTTAACCAGACAGCTCTTTGGAGTAATTGGAAATTTGGGATAAGCTTCTTATTGGTCTCCTATACTGCATCTGGAGTAACTACCTACCTATGAACTTGCCTTTATGTTATTTCTGACTTTCTTCATTCACCCTCTTGTCACTCACTTCCTACCTCTTATGGTTTTACTTTCTTTCTAATTCTTATGCAGCTTTTAATTTTACACTAATCTTCAAAAACAGCAGGCAGCCTCTAATTCCTCAGTAATCTGGACTGTAAAACAGAGCTGTTACATATGCTGTCTAGTCCCCTGTCCATATAGTTGGCATTGCAATAAATGTTAAATAAATATATTTTTAATATCCATGTCTTTAACCACATATGCATCCCACTATGTTGCAGCATGACATAAAAAACTGATGAAATATTCTCAAGGCATATGCCAGAAATGCCCCCCACTCTGTGCTTGGTGGGCATTTATTTAGTACTTTCTTTGGAAAAGGTAGTGCTGTACTCCCATAGGCTTCAGATAAGGCCAACACGTGTCTACTGTGCCCTGCATGGTGTCACTATCCACACAGTAGTTGGCCACTGTGGCCTCCAGGGATGGTGATGCTTACTACTGTGGCTTGTGGCTACAGTTAAAGCATGTTGGAAATACATGTTAACTAATGTGTTGGTAACCCCCAACATTCTTTACAATTCCTACAGCATACTCCACTAATCAGTGTGGTTAATTCCAGTGCATGCTCAACTCTGCTGTGTGTTATTAATACATTTCTGAATCACTCAGCCATCATGATTTGCTTGATTTACATACACCGAGGCAGTCATTTTAATAATATTTCTCATTACCATGTCATTAAATGGCCATTAGAATATACCACATTCAGCTACCCTGCTCCTTGGTTAATACTAACGGTTTGTGTGTCTATGAATTGCACACAACCTGTGTATAGCGACTTGCTGTAAAATTCACTTACCTGAATGTGGCAATGTTTTCTGAATCCCAGCCCATGTTATTCCCTAAAAAATCTACATAGCACACATAAACACAGGAATCTCACATAACAGGGTCATAGAGTATAAGGGCTGTAGTTCTTGGTACCTTTGTAATTCATCAACAGCAGGATACAGGCTATTTGCAAGCACCATTCTGATGGCTTGAAATAAGTACAAATTGGCAAATTAATGCAACAGCTTCCATTTTGGATCCCCGAATTACAGGTAAGATGGAGCAGTCCCTGTACTTAATACTGAGTATTTCAACAAACCTTTGTACTAGGGATTAACAAACAATTCTGATGGATAAAGCAGATTTCTATGCAGAATTCACTGCCACATGTCTGAAATAAAAGCATAAAAATCATACAAAAGTGTACATATTAACCAAACAAGGATCACCTTTCTTTGTTGCAGAATGCCAAACAGAATTGATGCATATAATAAAAAATAGTCCTATAAAACATGCAGCTTAGAGAATAAAAGATAAGCTATGGTACAATATCAATATACTATACCTAGGAGAAGATTACTCTCGGATGTACTTATGACCGGTTTGAAGTCTGGTCACATTTGCTTTACCATTGTCATGAGACCATGCCAAACATTAAAAAATTCCCATATAACCTACGCCAAAATATGATATATTGCCATAAAGACAAGCAGATGTGCAATGCATTTGCCTATAAATCTTCTGATTTATACATAAATAGAAACAAAACGATACTACAAAATGTCATGAAATGTATAGAGAGAAACAATTACTCAGCCTTTGAACCAAGGCACACATATTCATATTTTTGTAAACAAATATATATACTACATTTACTATATCTGGAGCAAACAAATCAGTATTCACTTGTCTGGAAATTGGTGCAGACGTTAAGGTTGCGAACTGTGGTGCAGGGTTTGATTCTCAAAGCCCTCATTTGCTTATTACTTGAGCAAGTCACTCAACTGGACATTACTCCTGGGTCACCCTTGCAAAAGTACTTTGTATCTGTTGGGCCTACCTGGTTACCAAATAAGTATCGTTATTATCACGCCCCAGTAATACATAATACTGTCTACTGACAACTGAGGTATATGTACTGCTTGCAGGTGAGGTACTAGAGAATGATAACAAAATTATTTGCCTTTCTAATTAGTACTGGTAGCGTAAATGTTTTGTGAACATGTATGGCATTTTTAAAACATAGCAATCCCTGGTTAACAAACAGGTGTTATTCTTGTTGTTATTATTATTATTATTATTATTATTATTATGTCCCAGTAATACATAATACTAGCTACTGACAAATGAGGTATATGTACTGTGTGCAGGTAAAGTATTAATGAATACTAATAAAATTATTTGTCTTTCTACTTAGCATTGTTGTATGGCATTTGCAAAAATATAGCAATCCCACACAACTTACATTTGTACACTTGAGCACATCACCATGTAAAATGTGGTTTAGAGTAGGGCATGAAACATAAGATGCTTGCTGCATGTTTTAGTGGAGTGGTTAAAGGCTGCTCTACTTTCTACGAAAAGACCACTTACTCTGAGTGCAGTACAACCTCTTCAGTGTGACAGAAAAAAAGTGCAGGAGAGTATTTTTGTGACAAAACAAAGAATTTCTTCATCTGCAGATGTTTGTACTACTTCTGAATGATTCCTACAAATCAGTCATTAAAAATGTATGCATTTATCTCAACCTTGTTAGTTCCCTTTTCAGTAGCACTTTCCATATCTCAGTCCATGTTTAAATATTCCACTATTACCATATCTCTTTCGAATCACCTTACATATGATATATTATACACCATGTCAAGTCTTTTCTGCTTAACTTATATTATTATTTTTGTTTTTAACACCTTTATTAACTTCAAAAATTACATAGTGACATGAATACAGATACTATTATAAAAGAAAAAACAAACAATTAAATGTTTTCCTTTTAATTTATTATACTTCTGTGGTTTCTTCCTTAATTATTATTCAAACCAACATTCCATTTTAAATGTAGACATATAAAGCTATCTGAACGATATTGCTATTTCTGAATATTCATGACACCAAATTATTATTTTTCTCTTACTCAGTGTTGTACCTATGCAGTGGGTTGAGATTTCTTTTAGCTTAAGAATTACAAAATACACAAGTGAACCTTATCAGATAGGTACCAATTGCTTCCCACTATTTTACATTGAGATTTGAGATGTAGCATGCTGTTTCAAGGTGTCTGTTTCTAGTAGGCTTGGAACCCTGTATTTCTCCTTATTTCTAGAGAAATTTAGTACTTAAATTATTTTCCTAAACACATTGTCAGCAATACTAAGTAGAAAGACAAAAGCTTTGATTAAAATAAAATGGAATAAAAGACAAAATAAACAGTGAGTATAACATTTTGTTTTCACTCAGCCATAATATACAAGATTGTTTAAATGCAGTTTTGATGTATATTACACATATGGGCTTAACAAGAAGATAGAGAAAAGCAGAAGATATGTATTTACCCCCAGTCCCTTTGCTGAATGACTGAATTGAAAACACTCCCTTTGTACAAATATCCTAAAATTATAGAGCAAGACATTTTCTTTCAGGAATAGATTATTATCTGATAAGAACTTATTTAAAACCTGCCGTTCAATGAAGTATTAATTATGAACTATTCTTACTCTAAACTTTGTCACTGTGTGGCCCTTGGCTAGCAGAAGCATTAGATAAGATGGTTTACAATGAAAAAATGCCTAATTGAGGGACTTTTTATAAAATTCCACTGATTCCTTAGTGTCATTTTTCATAATGGTCTCTGATTCTACTGAAAGAATACTGTCACGGTTAAATGTACCTTACCCACTTAGAAAAAATGCAGGCTATTAAAGAGCCTATGTTACCCTCCACTTTTAGCTGAAATTGTTATTCACCCATGATTCAGCCTAAGCTGTGATGAAAACTTTTTAACACATGAGTGCAAAAATAATATGGTTTCGGACCATTTACAAGGATTATCTCTTGTGGAGATGAAGGGAATTTTCTACACTTTACTTGGGCTATAAACCAAATAAAAAATGAGGATTCTGTTCTCTAAATAATAGAGAGTAAATTACATTGTTTCCAAAGTTGTTATCAAAATCATTTCTTGAATCATACAACATTTCTAAAACTGCATCCTTAGTTTGGAAATTCCAAGGGTTTACAATTATCTAGTCACAGAGATCACTACAAAACCGTTTTTCAAAATCAGAAAACATCAAACAATGGACTCACCAACATGAATATTTTGCTTTGAAACAATCGTGTGTGAGTACTTACAAGGATGCAATTAGAAAGAAAAAGGCAGTAGAACTAAATGATTGCTAACAGTTTAAATAAAATCAACAGCCACTGACATTTCCAATTTGTAGAAATAAAAGAGAAAATCCATGTTTGCTACTTGTAATAAGCAGATGTTTGTCATTTATATTGTATGTGTTTGTCAAGGTGAGAGCTGCCAAGCAGCTACATTAAATACCTGTATGTTCAGGCAATTACTGTATGCTCTCCAGGTTCAAGCACAGAGCAGGAATCCTGAGGCAGTGTTTGCCAACCATCCAGAGAGTACTTATAAGCACTTAAACACCTGTTTATTTAAACAGTTAATGCAAGCTCCCCTGGTTCATGTACAGTACAGGAATATTATGATGTGAAATCATTTGTCATCCATTCAGAAAATATATGTCACTGCCAAGAAAGTGCTGCTCTCTGCTTTCAGTCTTAGGGCCGCCTGAAACAATGACTGATGAACTACAGCCCATTGAATAATAGATCATTATCTAGGAATTACTGTTGTTGTTGTGTCTTTCGGCTTTTCCTGGTTAGGGGTCGCCACAGTGGAACTCTGGTCCGCTAATGATTGGCAGTTGATTATTACATACTGAGTTGTCAGCCCTGACACACAACCTTCAACGAAGGTACGCCCATTCACGCATGTCTCCACGCAGAAGACGATCTAGCTGAGAGTCGAACCAGACTTAATATATGACAGCTAAACTGACACAGACATCAGATTGGAACAATTTTCTGTTACTTTGATGCAGGGACTTTGAAATGAAATGAAATAAAATTGGATTTAGAATAATGGAACCTTAATCTGCCATCAATGTTTTTCATTATCTGCTTCCATCCTTATTTTCAGAGAAATACTGTAGTGTATATGATCTAATTTCTATAGAGTTTGCATATTGTGACACAGGGGAATGCTGTTGCATTTCTAGATTGTCCTGTCTTTGTTAAAGGGTGTGAATGCAGTCCAGATCTGCCACAGCTGAATGAAAGGAGGCCTGCATCGACATGGGCCATGCTCATTACTAATGATTTATTTCAAGGTACATATGGAATGCACCACTACTGGCCATATACTGCAGAACATTAAGCATATCTGAATGACTTTACTACATTTAAAGCTGAAGTTTCTGGTACTGTAATACCAAGAATTATATGCAGAGGGAATAAGAAAGCAAAGCAGTTAGGGTCATAGCAAGGGCTTTTGTATTTGTGCACTAGCTCCCAGTATGTAGCCCTTCCCCTACATGTGTAGCCCCCCCCGCAAAAAAAAGAACAATAAACTTATTCCAAGATCGCTTTGAGCCAATCAGGCATTCTGAAAAAAGTAACCATGATCGATAATTTAATTGAATTCTAGTACATTTAAAAAATAAATAACATTCTTAGAAAGTGTACATGTCCATGAAAGCAGCTCAAAGTAACATAAAATTTGACTCGTTAGAATTTGTAGATATTTTGTTTTTTATTTGCTGGCCTTTCTGGGAGCACACAGCCACCATGGACTGTTTATGTCCTGCTACTGCTGATGCAACAAATTAGTATTTATACCTGTCAAATAAATATATATGCAAAAACATGCAAAAATAATTGTATACATTTGATTCACTTTGGTGTGCAGTTGTGGACAGTCTAAAATTATGCATTTATACATAAAACACAATGTGCAAAATATGTTTAAAGGTCCTAGCAATATAGCCTCTGAACCCACTTGACTATAGCAGGTTATGCATCATGTCAGACCCAAAATATCAGAAGTGGCTATTGTTAAGGGGTAGTATGTGAGGGTAGCTAGGATGGTAACAAAAAGGATGAGGATTTCATTAATGAATGTAAAACTATGGAACTTACATTCTTAAACAGGGGATATCCTAAATGTAAGACCAAAAAATTGATGGAAGATGTAATAATAAAGAAGGAAAATAAGGTATCTGTCCCCATATTTTCTTTAGAACACCAGGTAGGTGGAAGAAAAGAGAATTTTCCCAACTTTACACCCTGTCCATACTATAGTTCATTTATTAGTGGATTTAGTATGAACAGTAATACTATAAGATGGGTCTTAGAAAAGAACTGGACCATAACAATGGATGGTAGGGATATTTGTATGAAACTAGCTGACAGACCTATCATTGTGTATAAAAAGGTTATAGCTTTAAGAATATTTTTGAAAGATCCCAGCAAGGATATGGCACTGGTTCTGCGATGAAAGGTATCAGAAAGTGTGGACAATCCCACTACTGTAAATGGATTAAGGTGGGAGATGAATGTATAATTAATAATAGACAACTTTATATAAAGGGAAAATATAGTTGTCAATCCAGAGGGGTTATTTCACTCAATGCCATGGATGTCAATCCTTTTATATAGGAAAAATTGAGTGTGCCCTGAAGGAACACATTTATGAACACCTATATGAGATTGAAAAAGGTAAAATCAATAATGCATTGACAAAACACCTGATAGTATATCCAGAGGATGAATTTATATTTGTTATTATTGAACAAATCCAGCCAAGCAAGTTGGGGGGGGGGGGGCATGGACAGCTCTTCTTGAAATACGGAAGTTATATTCACAACTTTCATTTAATGCCTTTAAACCCCTATGGCTTAAATAACAATTGTAATATAGCATGTATATTAAAAAAGAAATCCCTGGAGAGATGAGCTTTGTAGGTTAGACTTTATCAGGTTATATTTATTGATATAAAGGTTATATGTGTATACAGTACATGTCAATAAATGTCAATAAATAAAGCAGCATAGCAAAGACATGCATCTGGAGCATTTCTCCCCGGGCCTCCGCTGAAAACAGGCTCTGTGGAACCTAGTCAGACTTTCCCGGTCAACAAATGATAAATAAATAAATAAAAAATAAAAGTAATATAATTTTTACATCTATAGCAGAAATAAAGGAAATTCTAATATAGTTGCTGTTACTGTATATTTCACAAGTGGGAGAGAGATGATAGCTGCATCTTTTAGTGGTAGTAAAAGGAGGTTACTGTTCATGGTGAAGACGCCAGGTAGAAGAGAGGTGAAGAAGGCTTGGAAGAGCTATGAGGTATAAAAGTAGTAGAGGTCAGTTAAGCAATATAACATAGTAGGCACATAGATAACTGTTTTAGGGAGAGTAGAGAAAATTAGGAAGGGTGAGTACAGTGTCAGGACTAGTGACTTTAAAATAGTCCTTGGTAGCTGCTTTGAATTGTTTAAGTTGATTGACCTAGTTTCTAATGGAAGCTTGTTCCAAAAAATGGCAGGATGGTAACTATAGAGGTTGCATCTCATTTTGTTTGGGTTTATAGAACTGTAGAAGGTCTTGGTCTGAGCTGTGTAGAGATCTAGTGGGATAATAATGAGAGATAACAGGAGATAAGCTAGAGTAATAGGAAGACTGCTATAGAACTGAGTCAATAATCAGGAGTTGAGAGAGGAGAAGCTGGTGTAGTAATTCAAGCCAGTTTAGGTATTTTAGTGAGAGACAGTAATGGGATTTAAATGTTTGGTATGCTGCAAATCTAGCTAATTTGTTAAAGGCTGATTCTAATTTAGTAAGGAGAGAGGCATTGAGATTTGTCAGGATTTGAGAGCTATACAATACACTGGGTAGGAGGTAAGCATGAGAGAGGGTTACTTTTCTTTGTTAGTAAGAAACTTTTTATTTCTGTACAGGAGGCCAGGTTTTAGATGGGACTTCTGAATACAGTTATTAATTGAATACAGGTAGTAACATGTAAAAAAGACTATTATCTAACATTTCAAATCAATCATAAGCAGAAACCCCAAAAATTCTGGGCATCTATAAAGTTTCTTCTAAATCCGGACACTAATATCAACCCATGTCTACATCCAGATAAAACTCTTCCACAAATAGCCAATCTCTTTAACTCTCATTTTATTAATACTATATCAGACATCATCACCAACTTTCCCTAACCTCATTGTGACACACTCTCAAATAATTTGAATTATTCTAGTCCATATAGACCACCCCTCTCACCCACACTTTTTTCTCTTCCTCCTCACTCAGTTCTCATGTAATACAACCCAGCTGACACCTGCATTTACACTTAAACCATTTACAACTATTACTATAAACAAATACCTCCTTAAACTCAAACCTAGCACCAATTCAGCTAATAACCTACCCACAGAATATCTAAAACTAGCTGCTGATACCATTACCTACCCTATTAGTATACTAGTCAACAGATCCATTCTTGAATCCTTTGTCCCAAAAATTTGAAAAAGGCATTTATTCTACCCCTTCATAAAGGTGGTAACTCTACTGATATCTCCAACTACTGTCCTATAGCCATTTTCTCCCCCTTCACTAAGCACATTGAGAAATTCAGTCATGTACAACTTCTAAACTTTCTCCTTAATACCCACATTCTATCTCCCACAGAACATGGTTTTAGACCACGTCATAGTACTATGACTGCCTTGATATCTTTCATGGACAGAGTCACCAAAGCCTGAGACTCAGGAAAAATTATTTCTTCCCTATTTCTAGACTTATCAAAGGCTTTTAATACAGTCTCTCACCCATTACTTCTAAATCAACTCTCAAAAATCAGTGTCTCCTCGCCCTCTCTTAACTGATTTTCAAGTTACCTATCAGACAGACAACAGGTAGTTAAATTACCTTAACAACCCTCTTAAGGCTCTATATTAGGACCCCTCCTCTTCAGCATCTTTATTAATAGTCTCCAGTCTTCATTCGGTCAGTGCTCTCTAATACAATACACTGATGACTGTATTCTCTGCTCTACTAATTCCGTGTCTGATCTGTAACATATCACTCAGCTGGCCTTTACGTCCATAGAGACCTGGCTCAGTAGCAATCACCTGTCACTTAATCCAAATAAAACCAAGCTACTTCTATTTACCGTCAAGAAAAATATCCTCATAGACAATGCCCAATTTTCCATTCTCCCTCAAAGCAAAACAATAAAAAAAGTTGTTACTTACCCTAAACTACTGAGTTTAATTATAGATGAACAGCTACAATTTCACATGCACATGCATAATAATATTAATAAAACAGACCAAACGCTAGTCATTCTTTATAGGCACAAACACTTTCTCAGCCCCTCCACTAAACAAACCCTTGCTACCACTTATCTACTTTTCTCTTTCATTTATGGTGCCCCATAATGTACTAGCCTATAATCCTCAATCAAAACTAAGCTTGAAATGTGTTATAACAAAGCTGCCAAGTTTGCTATGAATGCTAAACACACCACCCATCATTGTACAGCCTTACACTCCCTTAAGTGGCTTCAGCACCCACACTATCTCTCCTACTTGCAACTAACAACTGTGCAAAAATTTATTTACAAACCTTTAGTTTGTCCTACCCTCACCTCATTATTTCACAACTAACTATGCAAAAGGTCTCTCAGATCTGAAAACCAACACCTTTTTCTGGTGCACAAGCCTAGCCTACCTGGCAGCCAGCTTCTTTATACTTGTTCTGTTGCCAAAGCCTTGAATGCTCTACCCTTAGCAATTAGATCTAATTAAAACTTTGCATCATTCAAAAGTTTTTTGCAAGACGGCTTTCTTAAGGGCAGATCATACCTCCTAAACCTGGTGGACTTCTTTGAGACAGTTACCAAGGTTATAGACGAGGGAAAGGTGGTACACACAGCATACCTAGACATCACAAAGGCCATCTACACCATTCCCCATTCTGGTATTATAGACAAGCTCACCAGTCTGAACATAAACCCCTATGTCACAAGATGGATTGTCAATTGGCTCACGGACAGAATCCACATGGTGAGAGTTGCGGTTACAAGTGGCATTCCCCAGGGCTCAGTCCTAGGACCCCTCCTGTTCGGCATATACTTCGCAGAGGTACAGGCAAACACAGGAGGATTATGGCTGAACAAGTTCACAGATGACTGCAAACTAGGGGCTATAATTGACTCTCTGGCTGATATAGACATCCTCCAAAAGGGTCAAACTGAGATGGATACCTAGTGTCAAAATCATGGCCTCAAGCTAAATGCCAAAAAGTGCATAGTGATCCCCTTCGGAAAAAAACAAAGTACACACAAACTACCACATTGGTGGTAGCCCCCTAAATATGGAAAATGTAATAAGGGATCTGGGGACTCAAGTAGATAGTAATCTCTCCTTTGATAATCACATTGCCAAAGTAGTTAGAAAATCATTCTATGTGGCCCACCTAATCACAAAAGGATCTGCATCCAGATCAAAAGATGTCATTGTTCCCCTCTACTCATCACTCATCAGACCCATCATAGAGTACAATGCCCCATTTGGGATGTACCTTACAAGAAACCTGTAACAGCTGGAAAGACCACAGAAGTACCTCACCAAGAGGATCACTGGCCTCAAACAGATGCCCTATGCAGCTCAACTGAAGAAACTCCAGCTGTACTCGGTTGCATACTGCCTACTCAGAGGTGATCTCTGTCTGACATACTAGGCCATATCCAACCCAGAATTGATGGACATGCTCCACCTAAAGAAAACCTTATCCCCTCGAGCCACATGCTCTAGGGATCTAAACCTCACCACAACAATAAATAGGATGTGCTGGAGGGATAGATTCCTGTCCCAGAGACTTCTCATGCTTTGGAACAAGATCCCAGTCTACATTAGGCAGAGCTCCTCGCTAACACTCTTCAAGAGAAACCTTGACGAGTGGATGGGAAACAGAAAGTTTACCCCGGGGATCACTTCAGTGGCTCTGCTGGACAGAGGCACAGGGAACTAATCTAAGGGGGTGGCGAAAGCCAACACATTCTGGCTAGCCTTATAAATGCCTTCGGGCAGATAGCCTAATACCTACCTATGAACCTATAAGACTACACCTCTTATATCTGGGTCTGCTCTTGCACCAATCCCCTGCCCTTTAAAACTTGACTACCCCTACTTTTTGAATATATTCTTATTTCTTTTTCTCTTATTCACTATATATTCTTCTTACATATTTTTAATGAGCACTAACTATACAAAGTTTTGAATAACCTACTACTTTTCTGGCAGAAGTATCATATAATGTTAGCCTTTTACATATGACTTGTCTCACTTTGTATTATAAGTTTGTTTTAACTGGAACTATTGCCAAATCCTGTTTTACCTTTACTTTAAGTTTGAATTACTTCTCCAATGTGCATGTTTTATGGAACTTTACAAATGTTAATTCCTGTTCTATGTCTATGTCTATGTTTTTTTGTGGAGCTTTTCTCCCTGGGCCTCCACTGAAAATGGGCTCTTTACTTGCTCAGTGGACTATCCCAGTAAACAAATGCAAATAAATAAGAAATAAATAATAACAGTTAATATGTTACATGTTGGGAATTGTCACTATTTTTTGTTTGGATATGCAGATATTTTAGCACATACTGGTAGTAAGCAGTAAAACATAATTGTAGTAGATATATTGACAATAAGTCCTTTCTGATTTTCAGATAAGAGTTGTCAAAGCTGATAAGCAATAGAATCACAAAATTATCAGCATACATAACAGGTTTTGATTATCAGTAGTCAATAGGTAGGGAGTTTACAGTGGGAGAAAGAATGGGGCCTAGTACTGAGGCCTGGAACTCCAGAAGTAATAGGAGAGGGGGAAGAAAAGGGCCAAGCTTCACTCAAAAGTAGCTTTTTTGAAAAATAATCTGGGCACTAGGCAAGTGTGACAGACTCAAAATTACACCAAACATCTTGGTTAATCAATAAATATCAACCTAAGTAACATTCCTTGGCTATTCCATAGATATTAACTGAGGTAACATGACTTGGCTAATGAATAAATATTAGCCTAGGTAAAATGCCTAAGTTAATCAATAAATTTTAAACTAGGTAACATGAAGTCTATATCATTTGAGCGAATGCTTAATTGAGCGAATTGCCATTTGTCGAACTGAATTAAGTGAAAGATCAATTAAGCGAATGCTTGGTTAAGCGTAAAGTTTCCCAGGGAAAAAAAAAAAACAGCTGCCTGCCCACTGATAGGAACAAACAAAACTGAATTTAAAACTCTGCAAAATGGGGGGCTTCGTCCCCACCCCCAACTAAATATACCAACTTTGAGATTGCACTACAGTGGGGAAATGGACAAATACCCGATGATAGTCAACCACGTCCTTTCCCTGGGAAAAAATTCACTTAATTCAATTGACAAATAGCGATTCACTCAATTATGCATTCGGTCAAATGATATAGGCCTGGTAACATGCCGCTACCCGTGTTTTCCAGTACAGTATCAGGAAAAAGCCCTAAGTTTGTCATAGTACATTTTTCCTTTGAACACCACACTGGAGGCACCTTTCTGCAAGTATTCTAAGCATCACTTGTAGACTAGCTTTTCTGCAATATTTGCCAGTAGAGGAAACTGATGTTTTTCATGTTTTTTTGTGATGTGGGTGCCCAGGGTTTTGTTATGAGTGCAGTATGTGCTTTCTTCCCTCAAGATAAAGGTGAACTTGTGATAGAGTCAAAGGCTATTACCTTTGTATATCTATAGAGCAAAGAGTTCTACAAACCATGGATACAGACAATTAGTTCCTTCAAGTAACTCTCTTTTTTATTTGGCTTTAAAACAAGAAATAAACAAATAAATTATAAAACAAGCAAATAATTATTTACATAGGTCCACAACTGATTAATACATTAAAGTTATACATATCAACAAAAATTAATATTTTTTGAGCAAGTCTTTAAGATTAAGCCAAAATGTATATGAGTGTGTAATATTAGAAGTTCTCATCTTTGCAGTATGCAATTCACTACTGAAAACAATTTTTCCATACTAATAAAGTCAACACTGGGGGGGGGGGGTAACTTTACTTTTCCAATTTTTAGTAATTACTTTTCTGGCTATAGCAAGAATAGACCAAAGTAGAGGCACTTGAATTTTTGGATTATTAGATCATTAAATAAAACAAAAGATTTAGAAATACTATATCTATCTGACCATAGAGCTTGAATGAAGTTATTAATTTCTTTCCAAAAAGTAGAGCTGATTTCATATTCATATACCATACACGTCTGATCAGTTATTATTTCAGGATCACATCTCCAGCATTTAATTCTATTTGATTTATACATAATTGTAATTTTGTTAGGAGTGACAAAAGCTCTGTGCAAGAATTTCCAAGTGAAAATTTTCCAATACAATGAAGATGCAGTTTTATTTATTTATTAATTTATTTATCTTACATTTGTTGACCGGGTTTGTCTGACTGAGCTAAGTAGCCCTTTTTCAGCGGAGGCCCGGGGAGAAAAGCTCCACATGTTCTACAGATTATAATTTACAAAAATAAGTAAACAATCAACAACTAGTTTACAGAAGATATTCAAAGCAACATATACATAAAAAACAAGGATTTACTACAGTAAACTAATTGTTATGTCTGTCAGATTTAGAATCCTACATCATTCAGAAGGACTAACAATAGATTTGTCACCAGTCATACAATCTTACATTATGCAGATAAGAATTATGTAATGTGCTTAGAACAGAGACGTTAATGTGAGACAAGGTCTAGAGAGTTAGAGAAAGTTACATAGGTTGGGAACAGATAGAGGTGTGTGGTTAGGGTTGATAAGCTGCTTAAGGGGGGTGGGTATGGAGGTAGGTCCATTGGCTGAACAGGTATTCTTTAGTTGCTTGCTTGAATTGACTAAGTTGAGTCTGATCTCTAGTGGGAATTTGCTCCATGCCTTGGAAGGATTACAGCTATAGAGAATACATCCTTTCTTAGTTTTAAGTTTGTGTAGTTGTAGCAGATCTAGGTTAGAACTCTGGAGGGATCTAGCAGGTGAACAGTGGGAGATGACAGATGATAGGGTAGGACAGTAAGAAGACTGATAAAGGATAGAGTGGATTATCTGGAGTTGAGGGAGAAGAAGCGAGTGAGTTAGATCAAGCCAGTTAAGGTATTTGAGTGAGAAACAGTAATGTGACTTGTAAGTTTGATGTGCTGCAAATTTGGCTATCTTGTTGTGGGTAGATTCAAGTTTGGCAAGGAGTGTGGAGTTGAGGCAAGTAAGAATTTAAGAGCCATAAAATAGACTGGGTAGGAGGTAGGCATAAGAGAGAGTTACTTTAGCTTCACTGATGAGAAACTTTTTGTTGCGGTAGAGGAGACCTAGTTTCTGATGAGTTTTCTTGATACAGTTGTTAATGTGTAGGTCAAATTTAAGTTGGTCGTCAATGATGACACCAAGGAGTTTAGTACTAATTTCCACCTCAATCTGTATGCTATTGAGGGACAGGATTGTGAAAGTGGATTTAATGTGGTTGTAGTTTTTAGGAAGAAAAAGAAGTAGCTTAGTTTTTTTGGGGGTTAACGATAAGCTAGTTATCAGAGAGCCAGTTTTCTACTGAGATAAAGGAAGTCCATGTTATAGAGATGAGTTCAGAGGGAGAGTCAACAATAGTAATGACAGCAGAGTCATCAGCGTATTGGACCAGTGATGACTGAGGACAGGAAGAATAAAGATTAGTGAAGATGTTGAAAAGTAGTGGACCAAGGATGGAACCCTGACGGACACCCATTTTTACTGGGAGAGGAGGGGAGGGTGCAGATTGCCACTTCACTACTTGAGATCTGTCAGTGAGGTAGCTGGAAAACCATGCAACAGTAGCAGGGGAGTAGTTAAGGTTGGTTAGTTTGTGAAGATGGAGAAGGTGAGAGACAGTGTGAAAAGCTTTAGAGAGATCTAAGAATAGGCAGGAGACAAGTTTGTTATCTCTGGCAAGGGCTATAGTATTAAGGAATGATAGTAGGGCAGCAGTAGTACTATGCTTTGGTCTAAAGCCATGTTGAGTAGGTGTAAGGAGACTTTCAGAGAGTAGGTAGTGCATAACTTGTTTATGTATGCATTTTTCTAGACCTTTAGAGAGAGGAGAGAAGATGGCAATTGGTGTAAAATTAGTGATCTCTGAGGAGTTACCTCCTTTATGTATTGGTAGAGTGAAGAATTGTTTCCATATGGCAGGGACTTTGGACTCTAAAATGGAGTGGTTGATTAAGATAGATACAGGGAGAGCAAGAGAGTCAGCAGCTAACTGAAGGAAAAGGGAAGGAATGTTGTCGGTAGAAGCTGAGCAAGGTTTGAGTTTAGAAAGTAGGGATTTGATGTAGCTAGTGGGTGCAGGTTTGAGGGAAAAAATTGATGAGAGTATAGTGGGATTTGATAGAGAGTGGTTAGAAATATTATTAAAGGTAGATTAATTGGCACTGGGGTTAAATAGTTTGGATCTAGAGTCAATCAAATATGTGTTTAAGGTGGAGGCAGTATCATTGGGACTGTTATCAGGACAAGGACTGGAGGAGCAGGGACCACCAGGATGTAGTATGGTGGTGTTCCAACATTTTTTGGGGTTAGATTTCAAGGCTGAGGGTAGATTATAGTAGAAGTCTCTTTTATCTTTACTAATACACTTTTTTTCTAAGTTCTTTGTATTTTAGCAAGTCTGCAGGGAGCTTTTTTTTTGGTCCATGTTTTCCATGCTGTCTCTATTTTTCATTAGGATGTGGGTGGAATTTGATAGCCATAGAGATATATTAGATTTAATACAGACTGTGCAAAGTGGGGCAAGTGAGTCAAGAATACTGAGAAAGGTGGAGTTGAAAGACAGGACAACACCATCAAGCGGGAGTTGGGTAAGGAAATTCCAGTTAACTTTAGAGAGAAGAGATCTAAAGGTGTCAGGGTAGAAGTTAGTAAGCTTGTGGTATGTGATAAATCTATGCTGTTTAGTAAAGTGAGGGATGTATCTAAGTACTTTTATTGGGGAGTGATCACTTAGTGTGTTGGGAAGGGTTTCAGGATTCTGATATTTAGATGGATGAGAGACTAGAATCCAATCGATAAGGGTGCTGTGTATATGAGAGCTGTTGGTATGGGTGGCATCAGTAATAAGTTGAGTAAAGCCATACAAGTTGATGTGTAAGGAAGAATCTGGGGTACAGATAGTTAACCAATTAATATTGACATCACCAAGAATAATGGTTTAATTAGGAATATGTTGAGAGAAGTATGAGAGAATGTTTTCCAGCAGGGGTAAGTTATCCCCTGGGGGAATGTAGACTGCTACTATTGTGGTATGGGTGTTAAGTACAAGGTTGGCTGTCAGTATTTCAGCAGGGGAAAAGGACAGGATAGTTTTATTAGGAGTTGTCAGAGTAAGGTGGTTAGAGTAAACAACGGCAACTCCACCACCCTTTTTCTTTTGGCAGTCACGGTGCAGTGTACTATAGCCAGGAGGGAGAAAGTTTTTGTCATGGTGTTGGGGTTTTAGCCACGTTTCTGTTTATCTGTAGATTTTAATGTTATTTTCTTGTGTTATTATTATTTTCTTGTATTTTTCAGAGAAGTCTTCATTATTCAGTTTTTAGGAGTAGTTCCAAAAGGAATTGTCTAAATATCTGAAATCTAACTTAAGAATTTTATAAATCTGTAGTCTACCTGGGGTATAAAAACACATGTAAACACTTCTAGACAAAGATCTTAAATCTTCTAGACTTTGTTGCATTTTTGGGAGATATACATATATCCTTATTGCCTCTTTTTGAATTGCATATCCAGTTTCTCTTCCCAATCCTTTCTAAGCTCCCCTGATTGATTCTTCTAATTATCATGCAATATTTTATACGCTCTACTAATTTTTTCCTCTTTTAATGGTGGCAGCTTCTGTTCTAGATTCTATTAAAAACTCTACCAGTACTGGTCTTACATTTAGGACCCTCCTATTTCTTTCTGTCTACCTATACACTGATATTAATCCTTGATAGGGAAGGCAAGAGATGATTTTTTGTGCTATGATACATAATCAGAATTGCCTAGACATAGTAAAGCCTTGCTGAGTCTAATTATGGTGGCTGCCAAAAATGGAAATGAAAGTCTAGACCAGCTTTACTACAAGTGGTGAATATAGTAACAGAGATAAAACAACTGGAAATGGGATCTTTAGGAAAAGGGACAGAGCAAACTACAAAAAAAAAGGGAATTGTGGGAACAATATATGCAGAAAAGGAACGAGGTTTAAGAGGCAGGCTTTGAATGAGCCATATAATGCTTAACTGACAATGACTGGATAGATTATTTTATTTATTTATTTATTTTATTTTACTTTTGTTTACTGGGATGGTCCAAACTGGAACAGTGCCCATTTTCAGCAGAAGCCCGGGGAGAAAAGCTCCAGTCTAAGCTAGCATACAAGTTATCACTATAAGTAATAGAAATTATAAACAAAATTGACAAAAAAATGAGTGTTAACACATTTACAAGATACAAATGTTTGTTTGTTTGTGTCTTTTGGCTTTTCCCGGTTAGGGGTCGCCACAGCGAAACTCCGGTCCGCTAATGATTGGCTGTAGAGTTTTACGTGCTGGCTTGCCAGGCCTAATGCACAACCTTCAATGAAGGAATGCCCGTTCACGCATGTCGCCACACAGAAGACGCTCTAACTGAGAATTGTGTAAAAACAAAAATATATACGTAGTATCAAATAGAATTAAGTCTCTAAACACATGAATATAAACAAATATATGGTTGAATTTATATATGTGGAGAAACATAACATTAGTTAGGAAATTAAGCAGGGAGCATCACTTAGCGAACGCAGTGTATAGTTAGTAATACTTGCATGGTGAGAGTTTCAGGTAGGAATGTAACTATGTATAGAGAAGTAGTGTTGTTAGAAGGGATATGTTAACAGAGTTAGTACGTACAGCCACATTGTATAAGTAATGCTAAGTTAATAATTAAGCTGGAGTGTTACATGTGCAAAGCCAGGATTCAAATAAGTGTCTTTTGAGAGATATTTTGAAAGGATTAAGATTGCTTATGGATCTAATACTATGTGGAAGGGTATTCCAATTTTTAGCAACAAAGTTAGAGTAAAGAGAGTTGCCTGCTGTAATGGATACTTAGGTTACTTGGAGTAAGTCTTTGTTAGATGATCGAAGAGTAAGAATGTTAGAGTAGGGTTATAGAAGATTTTTTAGGGAAGGTATGTTGTCAGGATTGTGCATTATTTTGTGAGCCATTATTAACTGGTTATAGTTCATAATATGAAGTAGTTCCAACCAAGAAAGATTTTTTAGGTATTGACAGTGATGGGTTGAATGTGTGGAATCTGTTGCAAATTTGGCAGTCTTATTATAACATGATTCTAATTTACTTACTTCTGACTTTTCAAAGTTGGTAAGTATGGGGGATGCATATAAGGGTGAGGAGAGAAGGTGGGCTCTAGCTTTGGCTAGTCTTGCAGCGTCTGTTAAGAATTTTTTGTTTCTATACACTGTTCCCATTTTCTTGTGAACCTTTTTGATTGTGTTAGAAATGTGTATGTCAAATTTTAGTCTGTTGGCGATTATGACGCCTAATAGTTTTGTTTGGGAATCTGGGAAAATCCTAGTATTATTACTGGCAATGATATAAAAGTTAGCTGGGAGGTTAGTAGGTTTAGATGGATGAAAGATCATAAGTTTAGTTTTATTAGGGTTGAGAATGAGTTGTGAGTTTGCTAGCCATGCTTCAATATCAGAGAAGGCTTTTTGTGTGGCTGTAAAAAGTTGAGTTATTGTGGATGCTGCACATATTAGGGTTGAATCATCTGTGTATCATATGATAGATGCTTTAGAGGAGGCAGTATTAAGATCATTTATGAATATGCTGAAGATGAGGGGCCCCAGGATTGAACCCTGAGGGACTCCAAGTGTAACAGGAAGAAGTGGGGATAGATCATGCTTCAATTTCACAGCTTACTGGCAGCTAGATAGATAACTTTAAAATCAGTTAACAGCATCAGGGTTGATATTAAGATTTTTCAGAGTGGACAGTAACTTAGGATGGGAAACTGTATTGAAAGCTTTAGACATGTTCAAAAAGACTGAAGACACTATTTTGCCACCATCTCTGAATTTATTTATAGTATTACTGAAACTTAGATGAGCTTTAGTAGTGCTATGATGTGGTCAGAATCCATGATGTGACAATGAGAAGAGATTATTGTTTAGAAGGTGTTTAAGAAGTTGAAAGTGGATACATCTTTCCAGAATTTTAGAAAGTGGTGAAAGTATAGCAATGGGCTGGTAGTTTCTTAGTTGTATTGAATTACCTCCTTTGTGTAATGGTGTAATATATGCAATTTTCCAAATAGCTAGGATATACTATTCTGTTATAGAGCGGTTTATAAGTATTGACACAAGGAAGGCAATAACATCTGCTGTTAAGTTTAGATATTCTTCAGGCAAGTTATCTGCTGCCAGTGAAATGGGTTTCAACTTCTTTAATAGCTTTGCAATAGTTTGTTTTGTAAATGTCTGAAATGAGAATGCATCTACAATACTGCTTGGATTGTTGGGTTTGGCATTCTGGGAGACTTGTTATTCTTAGTCAGTGCTAAAACACTTTCAGTGAAGTATATGTTAAATTGTTCAACAATATAGTTTGTGTTATCAGGTAAGTTGGGTGGGGTTCTGGTTTGGCCAGGATGAAGTACGTCATTGATTGTGTCCCAGAATTTTTGTGGATTCATTCTGTATTTCCATTGTAAATTAGAATAGTAGTGTTGCTTGTCTAGTTTAATTTGGTGTTTGGCCCGGTTTCCAAGTTGCTGGTAAATTAAACAGTTTTGGAGGGATTTATTTTTAGCCCAAGTTTGCCATGCTTTGTCCCTTTGTTTTAGGAGGGTAAAAGTCTCATGGGTTAACCATGGTGTGTAGTTGGCTTTGACACGAACTGTTCTTGGAGGTGCAAGTCTGTTTAGAATAGTAAGGAAGGTGTCATTGAAGTGTTGTTCAGCAGCATCTAAGGGCAGTTGCTTAAGAGGAGTCCAGTCTATTTTTTTCAAAAATATTAAGTCAAATCTATAAGTTAAGATTTTTCTTATTATGAATTTGGCGGAAGTTGATTAGTTTAGTAGGGTTACTGTGATTTCTCAGTAAGTAGGTTCCAAAGTGGTCACTTAAGTGATCTGGGAGACACCCTGCTATCTGGTAATACTCAGGTGTATTAGTTATGAACCAGTCTAAAATAGATTGTTTATAAATGATGTATAATATTTGCAACTACAGTTGTTTCGGTGATGCCTGTTATGTCTAATGCTTGCAACAAAAGTGGTATCAATGTTGTTTGTTTTTAATTTATATAAATGTAAGATTGCCCATGTCATAATGTGATAATTTAATAAAGATGTTTATTGAAAAAGAAAATAATTTTATAAATTAGTGACAAATATGATTTATTTTTCATTGCATTATTTTTGATATTTATTAAAAATTACAATAATTGTCAGTGTACATGAGGCAGTTGCTGCACTGCCTCAGGATACCCATGTCAGTCAGGCTGGTAGTTGAAATAGAGGGAAACTGACCATCCATAATGCTAGGTTAAATCCTGTTTTTACTGTGGGGAGAGAAAATAGAGGGGTGTGGTATAACTGGGAGCTCTAAACAGGGTCTATACTAATGAGGGAATCTATAAAGGGTCTATACTAACAGTGGAAAACTATGGAGAGTGTATCCTGTAGAGGATTTTAAACTGGAGAGATTTGCTTATATGCAAACACTGGGTACCATGTTTGTAGGATGTGCAAATTTGAGACTTTTACACCAGCAGGATGAAATACTTTTCTAAAGTTACACTCCCAGGCCAATCAGATAAAAAAACAAAAACTATCAACCCGTAGTTCCCACCTTGGATGGGTGAAATGTATCTCCCTGCTCCCACCAGAGAGTGTAAAAGAACCTGCCCAATGTAAAACCAGCTGGCTTTGAGCTGAAGTTCAGTAACAAATGCTTGAGAACAGAATTAATAATTCGTATAAAATCAGGAATCCTTGGAAATAAGTTCACTAACCCTGAGAAATGTTCACAACACACAAAATCTTTGCAAAACAGATGGAAGTTTTTTAACAAGTGCAGCCTGAAAAAACGTGATACATTCAAGAAAATAAATACATGCAGTGCAGAATTGCTAAATATCACTGAAACAGTTAGAGCAAGTGCAAAAAAATATATTTATATCAGTTTTGTATTTCCAGATGGTTTTAGAAGCCATCTGAGCCAGGCACAAGGAAGCTCTGATTAGATGAGCAGAATCTTACAAAAATGTAATTCTTTTATGCCAGCAGGATGAAAGACTTTTCTAAAGTTAAACTCTCAGGCCAAACAGATAAAAACACAAAAAGCTATTAACCAGTAGTTCAAACCTTGGATGGGTTGAATTTAGCTCCCTGCTCCCACCAGAGAGTGCAAAAGAACCCACCCAATGTAAAACCAGTTGGCTTTGAGCTGAAGTTCAGTAACAAATGCTTTAGAACAGAAGTAATAATTCCTGCAAAATCAGGAATCCTTGGAAATAAGTTCATTAACCCTAAGAAATGTTCACAACACACAAAAACTTTGCAAAACAGATGCAGTTTCTTTAACAAGTGTAAGCTGAAAAACAGTGATAAATTCAAGAACAAAATAAATGCAGCATAGAATTGTTAAATATCAGTGAAACAGATAGGGCAAGTGCAAAAATATACTTATATCAGCTTTGTATTTCCAGGTGGTTTTAGAACCATTCCAAGCCAGGCACAAGGAAGCTCTGAGTAGGTGGTCTTTTAATAGCTATGCATTTAAAGTCAGACATTTATACAAGAGAGAAGAAAATAGCACAGGTATAATGAAATCACATTTATGTACAGAACTTATTATATACTTTATATATAACAATATGAAATCTTCAGCTATGGACAAAGATTTTGAAACAAATAAAAAATTGCATAATGATATAACCCTCAAACATTCTACCATGAAATAACGTAATCAAGAAGATGAACAAACTACCTAACTCTCCATTAGACTAACAATACTTAGCTCATGCTTCTGATTCATATTAATGTGTCCCATATTTTTAGTATACATCACCTTAAAAAAAAAAAAAGTCAGCGAGTTATTATGAATAAGAAAAGTTAAACAAGTGTTCAGAATCTTTATTATAAGTTGAACAAACTGAATATCTCTACAATCATCTTTCCCTGTACCTCATATCATCTCCCTGGTCTACTATAGGGAGGAAGTCAGTTGTTATTTTCATTTTATTAATTTATAGGTCAGATGATTTAAATTTTTTAATATTTTATTCACTATGTTTAATGTTGTTTATAGGATCATAGGTTTTTAAATTAGTACCAGCCTAACAGCCCTTATGGGTCATTCCAAGACAAGTCAATTACCCCATGTGATTCTTTAACTATACACATATTTACTTATTCTGATATCTTTCTATTACATTTTGTATACTATATCTTGTAGTATTACTATATTCCTAGGTTTTATATTTTAGCTATGATCGTAGTTTGGAATATCATATAATAGAAGATTTATATTTACCCTTATATATTTGATAATCTTTCATTTAGTACTGCTGTTAGAATCAGCTGTATACTTTTTAATTTAGTACTGTGTTAGAATCAGCCCTATTTTTTCCTTAAATGTTATGTCTAATAGTTTCAGAACAAACATCTGAAAAATCTTGCCTTTTAAGATTCAAACTTTCCATAATAAATTGTTGTGAGATAATACATCTTGTTATCATTAAAAAGAGACAATAACAGAGAAACACAATCTTAATTTTTTTCAGAAGTGTCTTTCTATAAGGTAGTATATAAACTATCCTTTTGGTATACTGCAAGCATTCAGAACTATTTAATAACTGGTAGTGATTTAGAATGCAATTCACTGTCTCTTGGTTATTATCTAACTTGTATTCATTGATATCTTAGCATATGTTTCAAAATATTATGATTATTTACTTTTAGACAAGAAAAAGGAACCTGCAAAGTTCTTAGAAGTTTCAGAACTCCTCAGCATCACAAAAGTGTTCATGACTCTAATTAAACTACTTTAAGCTGGCCATCATGACAAGGGCTTGCAAATGAACAGTTCTCAGCTACAATTCACACAAAAACATTCATGAGTTAATCCAAGCCACCTCCACATTACACATCAATCCCTCAAACCCTTCCATACCACTAAAACATAACAAAAAAAAAATGTTCAAAGTATGTTAACCACTGAAAAGCTATTGTATTTAAAGAAATAACATTTAATGCTTCAGTAAGCACTATTTGTGAGATACTTAATATAAAGCAGACTGTCATTTTTTTAAAGGAGACATAGCATATAAATATAAACTTGTATTAAAAGAATGACAGTTATGTGCAATCCAGGTATAACTTGTAAAAGTGTGAATGTTACTCTAATTATTTGACAATATTCCAATAATAACTTTAAATATGTAAGAAACTATATTTTTATACTTTGTTTATAACATAGCATAACTTTTCTGGGTGTTATTTCATGTCAAGTATATTATCAGTAGCAAACATTCAGAACTGAAAGTGGTTTAGAATGCAATTTACTGTCTTTTGCTTATTATCTAACTTGCATTCTTTGACATCTTAGCATATGATTTAAAATATTATGATTATTTACTTTTAGACAGGAAGAAGTAACCTGGACAGTTCTTAGAATTTTCAGAACTCACACAGCATCACAAAAGTGCTCATGACTCTGTTTTTTTTTTTCAATTTGAATTTAATGATAAGGGCTTCAGAATGAACAGTCCATCAGTTACAAGTCACATAAAAATGCTTGCAAGTGAATCCAAGCCACCTCTGCATTACACATCAATCCCTCAAACCCCTCCAAACCACTAAAAAACAACAAAAAACATTTCAAAGTATGTTAACCACTAAAAAAACTATTGTATTTAAAGAAATAACATTTAATGATTCAGTAAGCACTATTTGTATAAGATGTTTAATATAAAACAGATTGTCATTTTTTTAAAGGAGACATAGCATATAAATGTAAACTTGTATTAAAAGAATGACAGTTATGTGCAATCCAGGTATAACTTGTAAAAGTGAGAATGTTACTCTAATTATTTGACAATATTCCAATAATAACTTTAAATATGTAAGAAACTATATTTTTATACTTTGTTTATAACATAGCATAACTTTTCTGGGTGCTATTTCATGTCAAGTATATTAACAGTAGCAAACATTCAGAACTGAAAGTGGTTTAGAATGCAATTTACTGTCTTTTGCTTATTATCTAACTTGCATTCTTTGACATCTTAGCATATGATTTAAAATATTATGATTATTTACTTTTAGACAGGAAGAAGTAACCTGGACAGTTCTTAGAATTTTCAGAATTCACGCAGCATCACAAAAGTGCTCATGACTCTGGTTTTTTTTTCAATTTGAATTTAATGATAAGGGCTTCAGAATGAACAGTCCATCAGTTACAAGTCACATAAAAATGCTTGCAAGTGAATCCAAGCCACCTCTGCATTACACATCAATCCCTCAAACCCCTCCAAACCACTAAAAAACAACAAAAAACATTTCAAAGTATGTTAACCACTAAAAAAACTATTGTATTTAAAGAAATAACATTTAATGATCCAGTAAGCACTATTTGTATAAGATGTTTAGTATAAAACAGATTGTCATTTTTTTAAAGGAGACATACCATATAAACCTGCATTAAAAGAATGGCAGTTACATGTGATCCAGGTTTAACTTGCAAACGTGTGAATGTTACTCTAATTATTTGATATAATTCCCATGATCAGTAGAACAAACACCTTCAAACTCCAACTCCAAGAAACTGAATAACCAAACAATACTGCTGAAAGGCAACAGGGTAGAGAAAGCGGACAGAAAACTTAGTGCTTTCATTCCTTTTTGAATTTTGTATTTAACAGTGTAGTGTGAGTTTGTGGATATTTTTGATAACATTCTGATTTCATTAAAAGGAATGAAAACGCTAAGTTTTGTTTGTCCGTTTTCTCTACCCTGTTGCTTTTCAGCAGTATTGCTTGGTTATTCATCATTCCAGTGATACCTTTTATATATGTAAAAAGCTATATTTTTATACTTTGACATAGCATGTCTTTCCGGGTGTTATTGCATGTCAAGTATACTATCAGTAGCACACTACTAGACCATTTTAAGAACCCAAAATGTAATGTAACATGCCTCTTTAGTGTCATTTGTTGTATCATTTATTATATTTAATAGTACATTACTCAACCATGCCAAAATACCAGAACCTTCAATTAACTCTTCAAGGAGTCTATTGATATGTGAAGAAATAGCCTTCATAAAGTGAAACACTAAGAGAATAAAAGTCAAAGAATTAATTATCTTACTTTAGAGAAATGGGACATTCATTGGTAAATTACCCTTTTGCAAATTCCTTGCAAAAGTCTTCAGCCAAGATGTTCTGTGAGATGTGGGATGCACACTGGTGTTTTTTTTTTTCTAGAAAGGGGAATTACTTTCTTACCAGAAAAGTCTAAGGTTAACATGTAGTGAGCTCTGCTTGCATCAGAAGAATCATGCTCTGTCTTCTAATGTCTTTTTTTTGTTTCTTAGCAATTGATAACTGTTTCTAGAATGCTGACCAGAACAAGATTCCTGACAACCCCACGCATTACCTTTTTGCTTTAAGAGATACTTTTATTCAAACATATTCTATGTTAGACTGTCTGTCACATAAATGTATTCATGTTCAGAATTTGCAATGAAGGAAGGAGCCAAAGTCCAGTAAGACTGCAATACAAATTATGGATAACTGGTAGACTAAAAACAGTCTCAAATGGTACAACACAATAATAAATTTTACTTTGTTCATAGATTTAGTTGAACAAGTGACTGCAGGGTACATTGGTTTCTTACAGAGCTACCTAAAGCTGACCAAGAAATTAAGGATTACATGCCCTCTGACCACCTGCACAACATTATACTCAAATAGTGTGACCACTAAATCAAGTAGGCTATTGCCAAGTATGTTGAGATCAAAACTATTGACTGTAAATATTTCACTGCTCTGGTTGAACTTAGTACACAATGTATTTAGGGCAGAATTAAAAACATTTATCATAGCTAACGGGAGAAGATGTGCTACACCAATACTTAGTTGTTTCAAAGGATAAGTTCTCAGATTTTCTGTTTTAATCTACATTCAGGTGTTTTGGGGAGTAAGTTATGAATTTTACATTCAGGTGGAATTTGTATAACAGTGCTCTATGTCTGTACAATGAGAAGGCTGCATGCATCTCATGAAGTATTAATTAGAAAGTGAATGATTAATTGGAATTCAGGTTTTAGCAAGGTTGTGATGTTAGATATAATGCTAAGATATTTTGTGTAATCTAGACATACAGTTCATCAGTTCTGAAGCTACCCAGATTCATTGCTGAAAATCTAAGGCAATAACATTTCTGGAGATGCATTTTTACTGAGATGGTAGCAGTCTATAATACTGGGGCTACAGGGGAAGAAAATCCTGGATTAAATGCTTTATCACTTACTATAAGAAGTTTTCTGACTAAAAGTAGAAAAAATTCCTTTATAATAAATTATTATTCGACAAATAATTATTAAAAGTTTATTTTACGTAAGACACAATAGTGGAGTGTGAGGCAAGTGTGACATTCCTTGCTGAGATAGTACAGGAAAAGTATATCATTATGTTTCAAAGTAGAAGAGATTGCAAATATTCAGTTTGTCTGATGCAGTAAAAACTGCTGGGAAATGAGAGAAAAGCAAATAAAAATAGAATTCACTCTAGTTAGAAAGTGGATGTTTAAGGATATGTCATAAAGAAGGCTATACGATGAACTGAGAATATACAATGCAGGCAGATATGCAGTGAAATAAATGCACAAAAGTAACATCAGACATAAAAGACAGAAATAACCACAAACTAAGAAGAGTGCAAGAGAGTGTTCAATCTTTGCTCAAAAGGAGAAATTCACATGAAAGAACAATCTCAACTAAAATCTAAACCAGAATGCCTGCAGAGATAACCTTACTAAAAGGATGCAAGTCCTAAACAACATGTCCTACATGGACCAAATCAAAGCCCTGTCACTATACTTGGTATTCTACAGACTGTTAACAGGTGACTTGTGTCTGGCATACCAGACATCCTCTGACCCATTACTGATGGATTTACTGCTTATCAGCAAGTAAAATGGCATCAGAAATACTCCTTCTAGGGATATAAACCTCTTCTGCAACATCAGCAGAATGGTTTGGAGAAACATGAGTATTTCACGGAGGATACCGCTGCTGTTGAACAGACTCCCCATCCACATAAAACAAAGTTAATCCCTGTCCATTTTCAGGTGCAACTTGGATCTACAAATGGGAAACTGAAAATTTACCCCAGGACTGCTGTCCCCTGTACTATTAATGGACAGAGACAGCTCCTAAATGCTTTATCCAATGCAGTCCTCTCACATTATCTATGGTATGATTCCAGTTATTCTCACTAGAGGTAATATATGATCATCAACCATGGGATGGATAAAGCCAATCTATAACCAAATGGGATAGGCTATTACAAGCACAAAAGGGGAAACTGGATAAGCTTAAAATGGCCCTTAAGGGCAGCTAGCCTTGTGCTTACCTATGAACCTATAAAAAGAGGCAATCAAATCAGGACAAGTGGCTAGAACAGATGTTCACAGGGTCTGATAAGACGATATGATAGTTACATAACAAGAACAGGGATGGTACAGCGTAGCAGCTGTTTTAGTTAATAATGCCAAAACCTGCAGCCATATTACTGAAGTATTACAAGAAGGATGACCAATGTGCTCACAGAAGATAACACTAAAATCATAACATAGATGAACAGACTAGAAATATTGTCTAATAAAAATAATGCACAGAATGCCTTTAATGGTCCATGCCAACAGTCAGTCACTGAGATATTACTATTTAAAATGGTACCCTACAGCTGCCATGGACATCATTAATTTCAAAAGTTCATCTAGTACTGTAACAACTCATTGTCATCTGTAAAAGTACTACTGGATTAGTGAAAGTAAAAACAAAAACAAGAATATTACCACCACACCATGTCAACACAGACCACTGTCATTGGCACCTGTGAGTGCCTCCAGTAAAAACAAACCTGTACACACATATCTATGCAGTGTGTGCATATGCTCACATGCACAAACACATGCACACACATGGACACACACACATGCATGCACAGACACACACACACACACACACACACACACACACACACACACACACACACACACACACACACACACACACGCATGCATGTGCATGCACACACACACACACACACACACACACACACACACACACACACACACACACACACACACACACACACACACACCACTGTGACTAATGCACTGCCCACTGAGATGATTTCAAAAGCTGTTACTGGCTTTATCATCTAACTTTTCTGCTACAGCATGCTTATTTGTATGAATTAGCTAATGACTTGAAGTAGACAGAAACAAGAGAGGCAATATGAAGAGGGAGGCATAGAGGCTGCCCATAAACTACGTTCAAGAGTAAGGCAAAAACTAGAAAGCTGAAATAGAATTGCAACTGAAAAAAATGTTTGAGTGACTAGAATTCAGATTACCAGAGTGAGGGAATAGGTTTTCATAAAATAAATCATGGACAGTAATTTTCTACTTTTTCTGGGCCAAGTATCAAAAACTTATCTGGACTGTCTCAGTGCTGAAACAAAGATCATTCCTTCGAATTTAGCATTTCAGGCCAGAGTGCTCATTCATCATAAAATTTCTTATTATTTTCCTGCTTGAATGGTCAGTATATATAATCCTAAAATGGAATCACAGCAATGAAATGGAGTTGCACTTATCAAGCATTGCTATGATTTCCAGAAATTCAAAACAAAAAAATAGGATAAATTTGTAGAATAAATGAAAATCAGTATCGCCGAAAATAATCACTCAAAAGGTTAAAAACAACGGGGGGTAGAGTGAACATCTCTTAGAGTAATCAGCTACAAATGTAATTATTTCAGTTTTACAATGAAGCACTTGCCCTGGGATTCAGAAAAGTTTTTTGAGAAGTGAAAGCTTTCTTGGAAGGTTACCACATTATGGTAAGTATTTCTTATTCTGTATATTGTTCCTGTGGCAGGGGGGGTCATAGCTCAGAGATTGGTCTTGTTGGGGTAGCCACATGCTAATGCAGAAGTTCTGGGGAGTAACTAATTTTAATTAAATATAGACTTCTTCCTGAAATGCCTACCTCTATGTTCTGCCAAGGTAAATTTCTCTCTAAGCAGAAACAGTGAACACTGTCTTTTGACGGCATCCAGCCATCTACTCACCTAGGAGCAGTTATGGCACAGTTACATATATCAGAGCCATGCATGCTTGTGTGTGTATGTGTGTGTGTGTGTGTGTGTGTGTCTGTCTGTAGTTGAATGAATGATGCTGAATATGTGTGAGTATGTGGGTGTTTGTGTGTGTGTGTTTTGGTGTGTGTGTGTGTGTGTGTGTGTGTGTGTGTGTGTGTGTGTGTGTGTGTGTGTGTGTGTGTGTGTGTGTGTGTGGGCTGTTATGTGTGGGCTGGTAGAGACAGCACTAATATAATCTGGTCTGACAGTGCAGGGTTCAATATCATCATCATCATCATCATCATCATCATCATCCCCCTTTTTCATTATCTGCATGGGATTGGGATGTTGTCAGCTGTCACCATCTCTCTTGATTCAATGCCACTCTCCTGTGTTCTTCAGCACTCATACCTGACTGTAACAGATCCTCTTGCACACAATCCATCCTCCTCTTTTCTGGATGCCCTCGTTTCCTCTTGACTTCTTCCTGTCTGTCCCAATTCTCCTCCTCCAGATTGTCTTCTGTTTTTTTGCACATATGCCCAAACCATCATAATCTGTTCTCTTTGACTTTTTCTGAAAATGGAGCTTTTTTTGGCTTCTGCTCTGATGTCCTGATTTCTTGGTCTGTCCCACAGTATGCATCCTACCATCCATCTCAGTCACTTCATCTCCATCACCTCTATCTTCCTCGACTGCTCTGCCTTTACTGCCCAGGTTTTTGTACCATTCAGTAGTACTGGTCACTCCACTGTTTTGTACACTGCACTTTTCAGGTTCTTTGGTATTCTTTTATCATACACTACACCTGAGACTCTATGCCAGATGGCTGTAGCCCCTCTGATTCTGGCTTTGACTTTTTCATTCAAACTTCTCTTCTCCTCACCAATCCCTTCCATATATAGTCCACAAAACTTTAGTTGCACATAGAACAACATGAGCAGAAAAAACAACTCTTTTTATTTCACAAATAACAAGGATAAGTGCTTTCACGATCACTGTGTCAAATGTTTTTATATATGTTTTGTATGCAGTGATCGTTGTTACTCATGAAGACAGATGGGGGTGTGTCTACATTTACTGCTATCTGATTAGATCATTGCTTTGTGTATAAAGTGCTTTTATTCTTATTATGGTTGATCAGATGAAATGGAGTAACACTTTTCCGTAAAAGTACTTATCCTTGTTATTTCTGCAATAAAAAGAGTTGTTTTTTTCCTGCTCGTGTTGTTCTATGTGCAACTAGATTTTTGTGGACTACATATTTCATTTTGCTGATTGCACCTGGATTTACCCGAGTCTTGCGTAGCTGTTTGTTACATTTATTCCTTCCATATACTTGAAGCTGATAACCTGTTCCACTACCTTCCTTTCTATCTCAGTTCTTAACTTCTTATTTTCCCTAATTTGCTGACATTACAACTGTCTTATCTGTACTCAGTTTCATCTCATGTGCCTTCAGTTTTTTATTTCATTCTCCTATCCTTTGCTGAAGTTCTTGCTCAGTCTGCCTCTAATGACACATTGTCTGCATACAGCAACTTTGTTGATCTGTCCCCTATGACCTGTCTGCTAATGTAGTCCATTACTAGTATGAACAGCAGTGGGCTCAGAGCTGAACCCTGATGTACACCCACTCCTACTGAGAACCCCTCCATGAGGCTGAACACTGCACTTGAGTCAGTGAGACCTTGTACATAGCTTGCACCAATTCTACTCATGTTTCAGGGACTCTGAACCAACACATGTCAGTTTAAATCAGCTTTTGGGACCTTGTCATATGCTTTTTCCAAGTCTAGGAATGCCCAGTTGGACTCTTTCCTTATCTCTAGGTTCTTCTCAACAATCTGCTTCACTGCAAATATCAGGTCAGTTGTGCTGCATCCTGATCTGAATCCAAACTGCTCATTTCCTGTCTTACTTTCTATTACTCTGCACACTTGTTTATCAATCACCCTCTCCATAACTTTCATGCACTGTGACAGGATTATGATACCTCTGTACTGCCCATAGTTGTGAATGTCCCCTTTCTTCTTGACCACTGGCACTAGTATGCTTATTATCCAATCATCTGGGATGCACTTTTCTCTCCACACTGCTATGAGTACCCTCAGGAACCATTTCTGTCTATCTCCCCCAACATCTTTATCATATCTGCTGTGACCTCATCTGAGCCTGCTGCTTTCCCTGACTTCATTTTTCTTACTGATGTTCTTCCTTCTTTGATGGTGGGCTTCTCCTCTTCTCTTATTGTAGGCTGCTGGGGCAGTACAGTGTCTGTGGGGTTTTCTTCATTCAGAAGCTGATGGAAATAATCCTTCCATCTGCCTTTGATATCCTGTGGACTGGTGTTGCAGGCAGTTGCTGGCATCCCTTATAAAGGGTGTCTGACTCTTTTTTTTTTATCTTTATTTCTTTACCTTGTAAACTGATATCGTTTATTTGTGGCTGGTAGAGTGCCTCTGCTGCCTTGTTATTTGCTATTGCAGCTCCTCTCTTAGCCTCTTAGTTAGCCAACCAGTATTCCTTCCTAGCCAGGTGTGTCTTTTCTATTTCCCACTTTTTCATGCACTCTTACTTTCTTTTGATGCCTTCCTGGACTTCTTTAATTCTACTACCATCTTTCCTTATGTACTTTGCTTCCATACCTGGTCGGCTAGATATACGTTCTGTAGTCCTCACACATGCTGTTTTGCGGTGGTGCCATTCTTCTTCAGCTTCAACTATTTCCTTTTCTTCTTGAGCTGCTAGAGTCCTGCATAATTCCTTGTACTGTTGTGCTTTCTCTCCATTCAACTTACAGGTCTTCAGCCTGGTCTCTGTTGATCTTAGAACCTTCTTTGACCACTGCTAGTATCTGACTGTGGTAACCAGTGGCTTATGATGTGTGATGACTGTTTCACCGGGGATGACTTTGCAATCGCTGATTCTGCCTCAGTGTCCTTTCCTTATTATGAGGAAGTCTACCTGAGTTGTACATTGGCCACTCTTGGATGTGATCTTGTGACTGTCTCTCTTTCTGAACCATATGTTGGCTACCAGCAAGCTATTTGCTGGACAGAAGTCTAGAATGGTCTCTCCTTCTTATTTATTTTATTTATTTTACATTTAAATACCCAAAAGAAGCGACTTGTCAGGCAAAACAATAAAGCTCTGAAGAGTGCAAGATAAAAGGAAAACACTAGGCAGCTCGATGCACGTCTCCTCACTTTAATTCATAAAACAAAGCACATAAACGCTCACCAATATGTTTTTGTTTGAAATAGACGCTTCATCAGATGTGGGCTGTCCTATAACTTAGAACTTTTATACCATTTACTTAATGAAATTAATTAACACAATTTAAGGCTTAAAGCTAAAGTGCATATGCATAGTAAAATCATTTGATGTTAAAACCATTTAATGTTAAAAACATTTGCTATTTAAAAAACTTTTATTGTTGCAATACAACATTGCTAAAATTATTGATAGGCCTTCTTTAAAACCAACTTTGAACAAAAACAGCTAAACTCTCATTAAAAGTGTATCTTAATACATAAATAAAAGTATTATTATTATATTTATTATTATTAATTTATTATTTATTTTACATTTGTTTACTGGGATTGTCAACTGGGCTGAGAATAATTAGCCCCTTTTCAGTGGAGGCCCGGGGAGAAATGTTCCAACAATTAACATGACAAACAATAAAAATGTCAAAAAATAAAATAATATAGAATGGGTACACATAACCTTAGTCAAAAAAACTTACTAGTAAAATAATACAATAATATATACAAAATTGTCTGTAGACATACTCATGCAAAGAAAGGAAAAAGAAGAAAAATAAAAGGTAGCAGTGAAAAAATACAACAGGTGTATAATTGCATTTCAAACATATCAAAATAGCAAATAATTGCAAGAGTTAATATCTTGAATAACTATAGATAAGATTTTCAGATAAGTAGGTAAAATAGTTCAGGATTAGATCTGGGGTGAAAAAAACATAAGCCAACAAATTAAGGTTTAGCAAGTGGTGAATAAGGTAAATGTTAGTTAATGGCAGCAGTAGTAGTACTACTGATAGTAGATGTGAAATGTAAATTGTGCTGATGGAAAAGAAAGATTGTAAAACTGAGGCAAAGTGGATGACATGAGCTTGGAGTGGTACAGTGAAATTAATAGGTTAGAGGTAGCAAACTGAAAAAGTGGGTGAAATTTAATACTGTGGAAGCATTGTTGGGAAATAGAGAGCCTAGAGTAATTGTCAGAGCAGTTTAGTAATAGTCTGATAGAGGTACTGAAGAAAAAATGAAGTAAAAACTGAGGAGTAGTTTGAAAGTGGAGAGGGTGAGGGGGAGGGGAGGGAAAGGTAGGTTTTAGTGAGGGGATAAAAAGAGAAAGCAAGAGGGGAAAATCCGGAGAAGGAATTAGAGAGAATGTTTAAGAAACAGGATGAAAAACAGGTAGTAGAGAAGGCATTTTCATCCAGGGTTGGTACAAGAGCATAACCATTCATTTGTAAGATGTTCTTTCAGAAGTGTTGTAATCTTTAATGGATTGTTAGTGTTGATGATTGGGGTATGGAATTCCAGATTTTGGATATCTTGTTTGATATGAGGGAGTCACTATGGTAATTGTTGGATTTAATTACTTCTAGACTTAGTTTGTTGGTTGTTCTTAGGGATCTCTTGGTGCTATAGGGGTGAATCAGGTCTTTTAGGGTTGTGCAGTTGCTAGGGTGGAGAAAAACATTATGTGCGAAGTTTAGTTGGTTGAATGTTAGTAGGACTGGAAGTTCCAGCCATTTTAGTTGGTGTAGTGCATTACAGTGGTGTGATCTGTAGGGGAGGCCAGTGGCAAATTTTGCTATTTTTGTATAAAAAGATTCCATCTTATTTAGGTCTGTTTTCCTAAGATTAGTGAGTATAGGTGAGGCATACAACAGTGTGTGTTGGCTATGGATTTTTTGGCAGCATTAGTGAGGAAAGGTTTGACACTATACAGTGACCCTAGTTTGATGTGTACTTTTCGATGGTAGTAGCTATGTGTTTATCAAACATGAAATTGTTATCGATAGTAACACCAAGGAGTTTGATGTGTTCAACAGGTTAAATTTTAGTGTTGTTGGTGGAGTGGATGATGAAGGTAGGATGTGGAGAGTGATATTTTTTGTCAGTGAAGAATATAAGTTTAGTTTTATTGGGGTTCAAGATAAGTTTGCAGTCAGAGAGGACATTTTTGATGTCATGGAAGGATTTTCGAGTAGTTTAAAGGAGTTCTGGAAAAGAGTGTGTAGAGCATATAAGTTCGGAGCCAGCTGCATATTGGACTATGTTTGCATGACTGGAAGCCAAGTGGAGTTTATTTGTGAAAATGACAAATAGTAGAGGACCAAATATGGATCCTTGGGGAACACCAATAGACATGGGTAGAAGAGGGTAGAGTTCATCTTGCCATTTTACTACTTGTTGTCTGTCAGACAGATAGTTTTTAAACCAGTGAAGGGCCGTGAGGGAAAGGTTTAAGGAGGCTAGCTCATTAAAGAGTTTCTGATGTGAGACAGTGTCGAAAGCTTTTGACATATCGAGAAAAATGGAGGATGCAAGTTGTCCAGAATTTCGAATTTGATTGAAAGAATTGGTAAAGCTGACAAGTGTGGTAGTGATGCTGTGTTTGGGTCTAAACCCATGCTGAGATGAGGCTAGGAGATTATTTTTGTTAGGTAATCAAGTAGTTGTGAGTGGATGCATTTTTTAAAGATTTTAACTAAAGGGGAAAGTATGGCTATTGGACGGTAGTTAGTGAAATCTGTGGATTTTTCACCTTTATGCAGAGGTATGATTTAAGAGACTTTCCACAGCTTGGGAATATACTGTTCTTTTATTGGTTTATAAGGATGGATATGGGGAAGCCAATATCTTCTGATGCAAATTTAAGGAATTTATTAGGGAGCTGGTCAGCTGTGAGAGATGATGTCTTTAGTTTGGCCAGGAGTTTCTTTATTGTATTAGTTTGGATTGGTTTTATTAAGAAGGAGTTTAGGCCATCTGTTGTATGTATAGGTATGGATAGTGGAGAAGCAGATTCTATTTTTATTAGCGATATGATGGAATTGATAAAATGAGAATTAAATTGGGTAGCTATGTTTATGGAAGTTTCTGTTGTAGATGAGATTGGATTGCACGTCTGGCCTGGCTTTAGTAAGTGGTTGATGACTTTCCAAAATTTCTGGGGGTTGTCGTGGTGTTTATTTTGCAGAGTAATTTGTTTTTTAGCAAGGATGCACATTTGGCGATATTGTAGGAGTGTTGAATTTTTTGATTCTTGATATTGGGTCCAGGTTTTGTCGCTTAAGTTTAGGAGTTTTATGGTTTTATTGGAGAGCCAAGGTGTTTGTTTGTATTTAATACAGATTTTTCTGATGGGGGCTATGCTGTTAAAGATATGGATGAATTTGTCATTGAAGTACTGTATGGCTGTGTCTAGGGGAAAGTATTTTAGTGGGGTCCAGTTACAGTTTTGCAGGAGGGTTTTAAAGATATCTGGAGAGAAGTGTTTCTTACTGTGAATGCTTTTGTAGACAAAGTTGTTAAAGGTGATGCTGTGCTCCCTGTATATGTAAGTGGGTATGTGGTCACTTAGGTTGTCAGGGAGAAAACCATGTTGACCGTAGAGGGAGGGTTTACTTGTGATCACCAAGTCTAGTATTGAATGTTTATTACAGTGTTTGTCCATCCTTGTGGGGGATTGAATTAGTTGTGAGAACCCATGTAAGTTTATAAAATTGGTGGGATTGTTGGAGGAGATGACTGCCCAGTCAGTGTTGAAGTCACCTAATATTAAGGTTTCCAGAGTGTAGGATATAGAACACCAGTGAAGTAGGTCTTCAGTGGTGGAAAGGCTGCTGCCAGGGGGAATGTAAATGGCTATAATAATGATGTGCTTGTTGTGGTTAACTTGGAGGTGGGAGATTAGAATTTCACTATAGCTGGGGTTGGGTGGGTTGCTGGTCAACCTCTTAGTTTTGAGGTTATCTTTATGATTATGGCAATACCACCACCTTTTTTATTGATTCTATCTTGTCACAGGATGCTGTACCCATAGGTTGTAATTTCGGTGTCATATATGTGTGGTTTTAACCAGGTTTCCATGAGTATAACTATGTCTAGAGGAATACTGATGAAGAGTTGCATGGAATTCTATTCTGGTATTTTGTTTAGGATGCTTCTCATGTTCATGTTTAGGATAAGGATATTAGAGATTTTCTGAGAGGTGTGTGTTATGTTTGCAGTATGTGTGGGAGGATGGAAGTGAGTTGGTAGTGATGTGATTTGGGGGCCGGGATTAGGGTGGATGTCCCCACTTTGTTTCATGTGTGCCGAGTTAACTAGGAATAGATATGTGGTACCAGGCAGTCCATATATCCTGCTCTGTCTGTCTGGATATGTGCATTCAAATCACCCATTACTGACACTAATTTATGTTGCCCTACTTTATCTAGTAGGTCCTGCAACTGCTGTTTGAATGCACTCTTTCCTTCATTATCACTACCCTACTATGGTGCATAGGCTGAGATTATAAATACTGCCCTATTATTAGGCTGGAGTCTGATTGCCATGAGTTTGTCACTAATTCTGATGATATCACTCACTACCTTCTGAAGATTCTCCCTTTCCATAATTCCCACACCCTTTCTAGCCTATCCTCCTCCTCCTGAGTAGATGACTCTGGATCCCAAGCCCAGTGCCTTTGGTGCACTGCCTTTCCATCTTATCTCTTGGATACATAGGATATCCAGCCACCTCCTTACCATCATATCATCCACTTCCAAGCTCCATCTTGTCAGTGAACCTTCATTTAGTATAGCAATTCTTTGTTCATGCTTTGCAGGCTGATTGGGTTTACAAACCAGCTTTTACACAATAGACCTATCCCAGGTAACCCAAGCCAGGCAACTAGACACTGGCCGGCCAGTAGCTTATTGACCCAGGACTGCTGGGCTTTATGGTGGATGCACACTGGCCAGTAGAGACACATACACCTCTACCACCATTAGCATGGGTCCCTGGTGTAGGTTACAGTAAGCTGGGTCCAAAATCCACTTATTACTGGCAAATACCCATGCCCATTTGGTGACATTAGTCATCACAACCGAATCAAAGAGAACCATATTTCACACTGTTTAGTGGATAACCCTGCCACAGCATGCAGTCTATGGTCCATGTTCTCCTATCTTGAGAATCCTGTGCACCACAATGGATGCACAAAGTAGTTGTTGATCTATACAACTCTTCCACCTGTAGGGCACCATCTAGAGTCTGTGCTGTTCCCCAAAATATACCGTCTTGGGTGAGTTTGAGATGGAAACACTCAGCATGTTTTATTTTGCAGAGGTGGAAGGAACCCCAAAGATATACAGGGAGAACATGCAAACTCCATGTAGGCACTGGACGGAAGTCTAGGATTGATAGAGCATTGGATCTTGTGCATGGGAAGCGAAGATCTTAACCATTTTGCCAACTGATCCCTTGTTTCATGTCTCTGAATCAAAGATTCTTTCCATCATGCTAATTGATCAACCTGTGTTAGCTAATTATTTCAGGCAGAGAGAATTTCCTTGAATCCAGTCATAGATGAATAATCTCACAAAAAAGCTGAAATATAAGCATGATTTAGGCAGAAATAAGGTAAAACATAACCTATAGAAGAGCACTTCCAAAATTATGAATGCAAAATAGGCAGCAGATATGCCATCCCTACTATTCATGGAGTGTAAAGTTGATGAGGTTACAACTGGATGAGTTCAACAGTGCTGGGGATGCCCTGCAATCACTGATTTTCACTGGGCATCACTGCTGGAATATTTTCCATTTGTGTGCCAGAAGTGATTTCCTTTTTTTCAATTTTTGTCTTTTCTCTATAGTTTGCACAACCATCAAGTTAGTACATTAAATTAAGGAGTACTGACAGCAGGGGGTGCAGAAGCACTTTTCCCTCACAAAAAAAAAAACAGGGATAACAATTATTTATTAATCATACTGCTTTTGAACTTAGCTAATACCTTATATTATAAACCACTATCATTTCTAATTGCTACTTCCTGGTAATGTAATGACAGTCAGTCAACAAGTGAGGGGAATTAATTTCCTTAGAAGCTTTAAACTATGTTGCTGTGTTCATCTGAGTCAAGGTGGTACACATCAGATTTTAAAATATTCTACTATGTTACATTCGCTTATTATGGTATAAATTAATGATTTAATAAAAGAGTGCAAGCCTATGTTTTCTGGTACAAGCAGATTACCAGTTTTAGACAGGTTGCTGCTTTATTCTGAAGTGCAAATATGCAGTGTTTTAAAAAATGTTTCTTCAAATGAGAAGCAAAGTGTTAAAAAGTAACATTTTAAACACTCAGTTTTCTTTTTTTAATTTGGATATGGTATAAGTATGTGCAGAAATGGAATTTGTCTATAAACATTCTGCAGATAATATTCATACTTAAAGGAGAAAAATAATTCAGAGATACAACTACTAGAAGGGAAAGACATGTAGGAGAGAGAAATACTTAGAGAAAGCTAGTCCAGGAAGGACAGTATAAATAATATGTGACATTTAGGGTTGTATATAAGGAGCTAAAGCTATTGCCAGATAACTTGTAGCACTACACTGCAGAGTCGGTATCCCTAAGGAGATACTTACTTTATGTCAAGGGTTTTGCCTCAGTTATGCCAGTGTTTTAAAGTCAAACAGCTGAAGACATCCATCTACTTTTTCTAATGTTATACTTTTGTTAATCTGGTAAGACCACTGGGCATGTATGCCTAGTCAGGGGTGACCCAGGAGCACTGTCTGGTTAAGAGACTTGTTCAGTCACAGAATGGGCAAATGGAGGTGGAAGCAATCAAACTCTGTAACCATGGATACAGGAAAAAAGCTCATTTACACCTTAGAGACTTAATCTTCTATGCCAACTGCTAAGTCTATCACTCATAGACTGATGAGACAGTAGAAAGGTTAATAAAACACTGAAAGCCATGCTAAGGAAAGTTATTGATGCAGATAGAAAATAATTGGGACCAGTTCTTTCCCTACCTACCATATGTAATCACAGAGGTGTCACAGGCTTCAGATGTGTATGCTCTATATGAATGTCTGGACAGTACTCATCTATGAGGATTGCTTGTCATTACTAAGGAAATTTGTGAAGAGAAAAATACACCATTTAAAAGCATGATAGAATACAGTGTTAGTTTTCAGAATAGAATAAAGATGTTAATACTCATAGTGCAGGAGCACATGTCGAGAGTCCAGGAAATTCAACGAGTTTATAATAAGAGTGACTGACCTGCTAAATTCAGCCTAGGAGAAAAGATAGTAGTGTCCTCCACAGAAAGAAAATCTCTGGCCAAATCACAGGGATATTTGCAGTGTTGATAAAATAAATGCAATTAACTATAAGATTAGATAGCCAGGTAAAAGAAATATAGAGCAAATGTATGTTCTTAGTGTGTTGAAGTCATGGAAAGAAGTGGAGAATTCTGCAGGAATCTTACATGCTGAAATTCAAATAGGAAAGACCATGTAATCTCTACCTGAAGTGCAGACAGATAAATCATTGTCAAAAGTACACAAGAAGGGTATAAGAGAATTTTATTGTAAAGCACACTAGCACCAAAATAGAAGAAAAAAACATATAGCAGCAAAGGTAGTAGATGAGTTCTTTACTTCCACCACAAAATCTGGTACCTCGGCCTTTTGCCTTCAAGGATACATACATCACAATGAATACTACATTTATACAAGGTTGTAATCCCATCAATGACACATTAATTAGTTAATTAATTATCCTATTACCCTTACATTTTTAAATATCCCATTGCCTCAACTCTTTTAAAGTGACCCATACCTATTTCATCAAGCCATTATATAAAATTTGAATTCCAATTTCAGACTATCAAAATACAAACATTTAATACATAAATACTTAAAACATAAACCTCAAATACAGTTGTGTATAGTAATAAATACATATATATATATATATATATATATATATATATATATATATATATATATATATATAAACTGTATATATATTTATATATATATATATATATATATATATATATATATATATATATATATACACACACACACACACACACACACACACACACACACACACATATAAAATAAATGTGTCTATGTATAAACACCATCAGTTTAAACATAATCCACCTCCAAATGTAACCCTCTGGGTGTCAAAGTCCCATAGTTTAAAATAATTTTACTTTCAAGCACATTCAATTTTTGTTTAAGCTCGCTACTTTTCACTTGAAATGGACTTGCCAGAACATTAAAAAAAGAAGGTACAATCATCTCCCCCATGTACTTTACAGAAATGATCTGGCACAGGACTCTTACAATTCTTATTCCGAATATCACCCAAATGTTCCAAAATTCTAACTTTGACGGCTCTTTTTGTTTGACCTATATACCACTTTGTTCTTTCACACCCACACCCAATAGCATACACTACTCCACATGAATTACAAGTAAACCCATTTTTACTTATAAATGTATATCCATTGATGAAACTGCCTGATATATTCCTTATTTTCTTACAAACCTTACATTTTCCACAAGAAAAAGATCCCATAATTCTATTTCCTGAAAAAATGTAAAGGCTTGTTTAACAATTCTTTAAAATTAGAATATCTTCTATATGAAAATTTTACCAAGCCTGGGAATAAATCCCTAACTGTCTCATCTAAGCATATTAAATGCCATAAACCCAATATCAACTCTCTCATAATTGATGAAAAAGGTGAGAATTTCTAAACAAAATATGTCTTGCCCTTGGTATGTAGGTTTCAATTTTTTATTTTCTAATTGCCCTCTATTTTTTGTTTGAAGCCTTTCACCTGTTTGTAAGTACTTCAAATCACTATCCAATTTTTCTCTATCATAACCCCTTGCCAACAGCCTATCTCTTGTATCCAGCAGAAATGCTACCTTATACTTCTCCTCAGAAGTAGTACAAGCAATTTGCTTAAATTCCCCTAGGGGCAAAGAACTAATAAAATGTGGAGGGGTGCATACTTGTAGCAAAAAGAAAGTTGTTAACAGCTGTGGGCTTCCTAAATGGCTTATATAGAATGGCACAATGTTTGTCCACATAAAATTTAACATCCAAAAATTGTATAGCAGTGCTACCAAAACATGTTGAAAATTTAATACCATGAGCATTTGTATTTAATCCTTCAATAAAATGCTCAAACTCTGAAGGTGAACCTTTACACACAAAGAACAAGTCATCAATAAATCTACTGTACAGCACAACTTTTACTCTCCAAAAACAGTGTTATATATAAACAATTTTTCAAAATAACCCATATATATCACTGCATAATTGGGTGCATACGAGGCACCCATTGCTGTACTTTTTTCTGTAAGTAGATCCAATTTTCAAATTTAAAATAATTGTGTGCAAAGTACATGGGGGAGATGATTCCACCTTCTTTTTTAGTGTTCTGGCAAGTCCATTTCAAGTGAAAAGTGGTGAGCTTAAACAAAAACTGAATGTGCTTGAAAGTAAAATGACTTTAAACTATGGGACTTTAACACCCAGAGGGTTAAATTTGGAGGTAGATTATGTTCAAACTGATGGTGTTTATACATAGACACATTTATTTTATATGTGTGTGTGTGTGTGTGTGTGTGTGTGTGTGTGTGTGTGTGTGTGTGTGTGTATATATATATATATATATATATATATATATATATATATATACACAGTTTTTGAATATATATGTATTTACTAGTATACACAACTATATTTGAGGTTTATGTATTAAGTATTTATGTATTAAATGTTTGTATTTTGATATATTTTTATATAATGGTTTGATGAAATAAGTATGGGTCACTTTAAAAGAGTTGCGGCAATGGGATATTTAAAAATGTAAGGGTAATAGGATAATTAATTAACTAATTAATGTGTCAGTGATGGGATTACAACCTGGTATAAATGTATTCTTCATTGTGATGTATGTATCCTTCAAGGCGAAAGGCCGAGGTACCAGATTTTGTGGTGGAAGTAAAGAACTCATCTATTACCTCCGCTGCTGTGTTTTTTTTCTTATAAGAGAATTTTAGTAAGAAATAAAAAAGTGTTCTCAGAAATGCCTGGGAGTGCTAAGCTAAGAGAACATATTATAGAGACAGCCCATGGAATGAAAGTTAGGCTGAAATCTTACAGAGTACCAGAGTCACAAAAACATTATTAAAAGAAGGCATTTAAAACATGCTCAAATTAGGCTTGATCAAAAGGTAGGAGAGTGACTGAAGCAGCTCAGTAGGGCTAGTCCATAAACATTGTGGAAGTATTAGAGTCTGTAATGGCTTTAGAAAACTGAAAAACATTAAAAAGTTTGATATTTGCCCCATGCTTTTTGGAATTCATTAATTCCAATGCTCTGGACCAGCTCATTCTTACTCCTACTAGAGGTAGAAACATTCTTGACCTGGTCATTACTAACAATGGTCGACTATTGCTCTACACCAATAGTCAACTCCTCCTTGGATAGATCCGACCACAAACTAATTACCTTTGAAATCCACATACCCCCCCCCCCCACACACACACACACAAAGGTAACCACCATGGAAAACTTCTCCAAAGCTAACTTTGGGCTCCTAGAAACAGAGGTGGCTAACTTCATGGCACCCATGCAAATGGTGAATAGTTGCATGATTGCCAAATCATACACCAATGCACTGTATGAACATGTACACAAATGCATGGATCTTGCCCTACCCAATAGAACCAAGATGCTCTCCTCAAAAAAAGGAAGCCAATCTGGTGGTCCTCTGCCATAAACAAACTCTATAACAGAAGGAGGAAACTGATGCGTAATAAGGTGAAGTCCCAAGACTTGAAAAACTCCCTTATCAGCCTCAACAAAAGGTTGAGATCCCTCATCAAATCCTCTAAAGCTAGCTATGAAAACAGAATTGCAGCAGATAGTAAAGACAGCCACAAGGCTTCTATAGTTATGTATACAATCTCCACAGCATTCACCAGGCTTGCTCTGAGCTACTGCACAATGGTACCTCCTATACCGAGCCAACAGATATAGCCAATATACTGGCCGACAGATTCAGTGCTAACTTTACCCCTCCCCACCAAAGGACCAATCACAATACCAGTAGATTGCCAGGCACCCAGTATTACTGCTGCACAGGTTAAAACAGCACTGTCCAAGGCCAAGAATACAGCTTCTATGGGACCTGACAATATCCCTGGCTGTGTTCTACATGAGCTACAGAGTGAACTGGCACCTCACCTGTGTGCTCTTTTCAATCACAGCCTCACCTCAGGCTTTGTCCCTACTGAATGGCGCACTGCTACAGTCATCCCTCTCCACAAAGGAGGAGCAACTACAAACCCCGGGAATTATTGTCCAGTTAGCCTGATGAGTCTGTTATGCAAAGCCATGGAATGCATCATCATGGACCTAATAAACAAGGATATTGGGAATCTACAAACACTGGATCCTACACAGTTTGGTTTTGTGAAGGGTAGATCGTGCCTGCTCAACTTGGTTGACTTCTTTGAGTCCGTCACCAGTGCTGTGGATGAAGGCAAGGTGGTTCATACAGTCTACCTTGATCTGGCCACGGCCTTTGATACCATTTCCCACCTAGGAATCATAGAAAATCTCACTAAGCTAGGCATCAACCCCTATATCACTAGGTGGGTTACAAATTGGCTCACAGATAGAACCACAGTGTGAAAGTAGATGACTCCAAGTCAGACTGCTGACCAGTCATATGTGGAGTCCCACAGGGTTCGGTCCTAGGTCTTCTCCTGTTTGGTATCTACTTCTCTGAAGTCCAGGCCAACACAAAGGGACTCTGGCTGACAAAGTTCGCAGATGATTGCAAGTTGGGAGCTGTTGTCATTAACTACATTTCTGTTTTTTCTATGTATACCTTGAAGCTTGGGATATACAACACCATTTGCATAGTCATTAACATCTTTGTCAATCTTGTTTAACTTACCAGTTTTCAGTTTGTTAATGTGCTGGTCAGTGCTATTATATATTCTTAAATGTTCATATTTCATTATCTTCACGTATAGCCATGCCTAACTCTTCAAATAAAATATCTGTTTCACTTGCATTGTTTTTCACTAATAATTCTAACAGTTGAAGTCCACATCTATCAAACAGTTGTAACAGTTCAAGATGAAATGCAGAGTTTTTAATTAATCCTGATAGGAAATGCCATAGTTTCAGGCCCTTGGGAATGACTTTTAACCTGATGCATTCCCTCAAATAAATATTTTCAATCTGCAATTTCTTGCAGCACAAAAGTTTCATGTCAAAATTGCTGAGCTTACCTTCAATTGAAGAGAAATTATGTCCAGTTCCATTGTTGAAGACAAGTCCAGACCGCAACCAGTCATTTAATTGCGGAATTTATTTCCTGAAGCCGTTCTGTTCTCTGAAAACAGCCGCATTTTGTATATTCATTCCTTCTTATTCTCCTGCTTCTGGGTTGTGCGGCTGCACACCGTTTCCTTGTCTAGATGCTGATTCCGTTGATGGACGTGCGGCAAGGCACTGATGGGTGATGTTAAAGTCTGTAGACGCATTGCTGGCTTCCCTTTGAGCATTGGAAGTCCCAGTAGCATTACTTTTGGTTATAATGTCCATTTGTTGATATAGGTTATCCATTCTTTGTGTTAACTGCATGTCAAGAGCAGTTAAATAGCCTATATCTGAATTCCTTCATTCTGCACATTACTAGATGGTGGCTGGGAGGTATTCAAGTCACTACCTGATGCCATGACAAACTGCCAAAGAAACAAAGACCAACTAAAGAAAAACAACTAAACAGTGACAATACCTCACCAAACCAAAAGGCAAGAAGGCACAAAAAAGTTGCTAGATTAAAGAACTTGATAATTTATTTGTAAAAATAATATAATAAACACGTGAGCGCTTTCATTTAACAAATGTAAACTTCATCAGACAAATGAATAAAATCAGTCTGAAATTTAAATAGTACACTCTACTTTCTGATTGGATGAAACTACTGACATAATGTCAAGAAAATTAACCCCTCGTGTCCCATAATAAATTGAAGTATGTATATATGTATAAAGAAAGCTAAACATTTATAATTGTGCCAAACTGTTGTACATAAATCATAAACCTTAAATAAAGTGTAAACGAATAAATAAATGAATAAACAAATGCATACATGCTGTTCTTAATGCATCTAGAATATACAGAATACACATCTTCTTATAAATGTTACAAAAATGTGTATATGTATATATATATATATATATATATATATATATATATATATATATATATATATATATATACACACACACACACACACACACACACACACACACACACACACACACACACACACACACACACACACACACACACACACACACACACACACACACACATGTCCCTACAGTAGGAAATTGAATTGCAGCAGATAGTAAAGATAACCACAAGGACTTCTATAGTTATGTATAGAATCTCCACGGCAATACCCCGGCTTGCTCTGAGCTACTGCACAATGGCACCTGATACACCTAGCCAACAAATATTGCCAATAAAATGGCCGACAGATTCAGTGCTAAAAAACAACACAAGCACCAAGAAAAAAGAATATAAATCCAACAGGAAAAAAGACAACTGCCAGTATATCCAAACGTTTATTCCACTTGCTTCTTTCTCTCTAGCGCCTCGGCTTCAAAAAGCCTTCAAGGAGTATCTCACAGTAAAAAACAAGTAACTTTTATACACACCTTAATAAGTTCATTAATCAATTAAAATAAAACAATTACATACTAACAATGTAACAAACAATTATACATTCAAATCACACTCTTCCAGCAGCATTCAGTATTCAGACCTGTAGGAATTAAGGTCTGATATTTCAAATTAAAAATTAATTCCTTTTTCAATAATTCATATCTCAATCTATCTTCACTTACTTATTGCAACATAATTTGTTCTAAAACAGATACTCTGATGCTGTTGCATTCAGAGTTATGATATTCAATAAAATGTTGTGCTAAAGGACTTTCTATTTTTTTGTTTTTTATATCTCTCAAGTGCTCCATAATTCTAATTTTTAACATCCTTTTTGTTTGGCCCACATAATATTTTTCACATCCACATTTAATGATGTAAATCACTTTTTCTGTAGTACAACAACAATTTCTCTTTGGAACATAATGAATTCCATTAATATCAGGAAAATAATTTTCTATGTGCATACAAATTTTGCATTTTCCACATGCCCTAGTGCCTATATTTCGTACAGATCTAACCAATTTCTGTACAGGTAGCTCAAACTTTGTGTGTACTACTATATCTTTTACATTTCTCCCTCTCCTATAGCTAAATTTTAACATTTTATTATGAATATTTTTTAGTTCTTCAAAATTCCGTAGATATTCCCAAAAATGAGAAATACATTTTCTCATATCTTCACTAAATATATTATATACAGATACCATATAGATACTCTTATTATCATTCCTATCTAGCTCAAACTCATTCCTATTATAGCCCCTAAGGCATCTATGATATCTGTTATTAAGTACCTTATTTTTACTCATATTAATCAACTGACTATCATAGTTTCTATTTTTAAACATGTCACATGTCTTATTTATCTCATCAATAAATTCTTCCTCATTATTACATATTCGAGAAATTCTCAGTAATTCACCATATGGTATTGCTTTCATAACATGTTTTGGATGACAACTGTTACCCATCAAAAATTGATTAATACTATCAAACTTTTTATGTATACCTGTCACTATACATTCGCCCACTATTCCTTTTAAATTGACATCCAAAAAAGAGACAGTATTACCACATTGGATCCCATCAAATTTTATATTAAATCTATTATTTTGGACATCTTGAACAAAGTTATTACTCTCTTCTTTGCCACCCTTACACAGAAAGATCAGATCATCTATAAATCTAAAAAAATATATAACATATTGCTTCACAAAAGCATGTGTATATATGCATTCTTTTTCTACCATACCCATAAAAGTATTCGCATACATGGGTGCAAATGATGCACCCATGGCTGTTCCTTGTATCTGATGGTAGATAGTATTGTTGTAAATAAAATAATTATTCTCCAAACAGAACTGCAGTAATTCAATAACATAATGTGTTAAAGGGAAATCTCCCATGGATTTCAATACTGCTTCAATCCCAAATTCATTTTTAATATTTGTATACAGACTATTTACATCCATTGTAAGCCAATACATATTTTCACTCCAGACTATTTTCTTAATCTTATCTAGAAAATCAAATGAGTCCTTTATGTATGATGGAAGTTTAATAGCTTCTTTCCATAACACTTGATGTAAGATTTTTCCTAAATTATATAAAAAATACTTCCTTGCTGAAACTATCGGTCTACCTGGAGGATCTACCATATTCTTATGCAATTTCGGTAGACAATAGAAGTATGCAGGAGCACTATCTTTTAAGTCCAATTTACTTTCCACAACTTGTTCAGTCCAATAACCTAATCTCAGTCCCTTTTTAATCAATTGTGTATAACTGTTTTTTGCTAGGGCAACCACCTCATTGGAGGTTTCTTTATAAACTGTTACATCACTTAACAAGTTCATGCACATTTTATTATATTGCCTATAATGCATAATTACGATTTTATTGCCCTTATCTGACGGCTTCACAATCAATTCATTTTGTTTTGAAAATTTCATTAATTCTACCCATTCCTTCTTCGATAAGTTATAATTTATCTTAGTATAGTCAATATTATTTATTAATTGTTCTATCTCAAAGTTAATCATAGTGTGAAAATTCCTAATACCCTCATGTACAAAAGGTGGCATAAACCTGCTGTTAATATTAACATTAGAGGTGTCTATAGTACAATAAGCGTTCATTTCACTTACACATGATTCAAATGAATCAACAGATAACATTATGTTACTGTCTGAACTCTCTAAACATTCATCATTATTGAATAAATTATTACATTCCTGTGTTTTATTTATAATCTGATTAAAATAATACCATAAATGCAATTTACGTGCAAACTGAAACATTTCAATTTTACATATATATTTCTTAGGTAAAATAGTTGGAATAAACTTTAAACCATGATCGTTAGTATGTAATTGTTTTATTTTAATTGATTAATGAACTTATTAAGGTGTGTATAAAAGTTACTTGTTTTTTACTGTGAGATACTCCTTGAAGGCTTTTTGAAGCTGAGGCGCTAGATTCAGTGCTAACTCTACCCCCCCCCAAAGGACCAATCACAATACCAGTAGATTACCAGGCACCCAGTATTACTGCTGCACAGGTTAAAACAGCACTTTCCAAGGCCAAGAATACAGCTTCTGTGGGACCTGGCAATATCCCTGGCTGTGTTCTACATGAACTACAGAGTGAACTGGCACCTCACCTGTGTGTCCTGTTGAATCACAGCCTCACCTCAGACTTTGTCCCTACTGAATGGAGCACTGCTACAGTCATCCCTCTCCACAAAGGAGGAGTGACTACAGACCCCAGGAGTTATTGTCCAATTAGCCCGACGAGTCTGATATGCAAAGATGGAATGAATCATCATGGACTTAATAAGCAAGGATATAGGAAATCACCAAACTCTGGCTCCTACACAGTTTGGTTTTGTGAAGGGTAGATCATGCCTGCTCAACTTGGTCAACTTCTTTGAGTCAGTCACCAGAGCTGTAGATGAAGGCAAGGTGGTTCATATAGTCTCCTTTGATCTGGCCACAACCTTTGATACCATTTCCCACTCAGGAATCATAGAAAAACTCAGTAAGCTAGGCATCAACCCCTATATCACTAGGTGGGTTGCAAATTGGCTCACAGATAGAACCCACAGTGTGAAAGTAGCTGACTCCAAGTCAGACTGCTGACCGGTCATGAGTGGAGTCCCACAGAGTTTGGTCCTGGGTCTTTTCCTGTTTGGTAAGTACTTTTCTAAAGTCCAGGCCAACACAAAGGGACTCTGGCTGGCAAAGTTTGCAGACGATTGCAAGTTGGGAGCTATTATTAACTCCCCAAGTGATGTTGACATCCTACAGAAAGGCCTCAATGGCACCAGTGACTGATGTCAGAACCACGGCCTTAAGCTCAATGTCAAAAAATGTGTCGTCATTCCCCCTTGGGAAAAACCCAGTTCCCTTGAATTACCACACTGATGGTAGTCCACTGAACACAGAAGGTGTTATAAGAGATCTGGGAACACAGGTTGACAGTAACCTCTCTTTTGACCACCATGTTGCCACTGTGGTCAGAAAGTCCTTCTATGTGGCACATCTCATTACTAAGGGTTTTGCATCCAGGAAGAAAGAGGTCATTGTCTCCCTCTACTCTTTCCTCATTAGGCCAATCATTGAGTACAATGCCCCATTTGGCATGTACCTCACTAGACACCTGCAACAACTGGGGAGGCCACAAAAGTACCTCACAAAGAGGATCCTAGGCCTTAAACACTTGTCCTATATGGACAGACTCAAAAAATTCCAACAATTCTCTGTCTCATATCACCTACTTAGAGGCGATCTCTGCTCGACTTACAAAGCCATGTCTGACCCAGCTCTGTTAGAAATGCTACATCTAAGGAAATACCAATCCCTCTGCACCACATGCTCCAGAGACCTCAACTTCATTATCACAATCAACAGAACATGCTGGAGGGACAGGTTCATAACCCAGAGACTGCCCGTGCTATAGAATAATCTTCCCATACATGTCAAGCAGAACACCTCACTGGCCCTCTTCAAGAGAAATCTTGATGAGTGGATGGGAAATAAAAAATTCACCCCAGGGATCATTCCAGTGGCTCTACTTGACAGAGACACTAGGAACTAAGGTCGGGTGGCACGATACCAGGGTAATCCTATGGGCTAGGCTTGTAAAGGCTCCAGGGCCATTAGCCTAGTATACACCTATGAACCTATGCCCAGATTTAATGAATTGACAGAGATCTTAGGGAAGGCAAGGTATTTGACAACACTAGACATAACAAAATGATACTGGAAGATGTTATTTACCTCAATCTGCTGAAGAAAAGACAGCTTTTATAATCCGACAGTCTATTTCAGTGCACAATATTTCTATTTGCCTACATGGAGCCTCAATCCCCTTTTTTGGAGATTGATGGCTAAAATACTGAAGTCTCATTCATGATATGCTGCTGCATATCCTGATGATGTGGTCATTCAATCATTCAGAGGGCTATGTATCTCATTTACCTAAAGTGAGGACTGTGCCAGAATCCATAATACAGATGGACTTGACTGTTAATGCTATGAAAATTAAACTGAGTACTGGGGAAGTCATGTGCTTAGAGTATCTTTTAGGAAGATTTGTTGTAAGACCACAGCTAGAAAAAACAGAGGCAATATAAATGTCCTCAAACCTTGATGAAGACTTTTCCTGGACCATGTGGGTACCACAAAAAGTTTTTGCTTAATTATGTGACTATTGCCTGCCTTTGACAGATCTCACAAGAGGGAAAGCTCCTGTTAAGCTGTACTGCTATCTTGGAGCAGATAGAATATTTAATGAACTAAACAGGATCATATGTTCTGAATCTGTGCTAATAACTCCTGATTTTATTAAGGAGATTAATTTATATACCAGTAAATTAAGGACAGGTTTGGGGTTAGTGCTATCCATATCCAAGATATTCAAAGTAAGGAGCACCATGTATGGCTATATCAGCACAAAGCTGATTGATGTAGCTATTAAAAGAGAGAATAAATCAGTATTGTTTTCTTTCTATGCCTTAAAGTGCTATTTGTAAGGTAGGAGTGTCATTTTGGTAATTGGTCATGTCACATTAATACAAAGTTGAACCAGTGGGTGTTATCACTTCAACTCTTTCAGTATACAGTGACCCACAAGCCTAACTTAGATGACAACATAAATGCTGCAGGGTTGTCAAGGTTCTACAACCCTTCTTTATGATACCATAACCCCTGGCTTTGTGCTGGGAAAAGTCAAATTGTAGTATGTTGACTAGGAAAATGTCTAAGCACCTGTGAGCATACTACAACATGGAGCATGGAATATTCTTGTACCAGTTAGCTAGATGATCACTTTTTAATTGATAATCCTGGTTGTTTATAAGAGTTTAACAGGAAGCAGTAAAGCAGGAAATTAGTTTCTCTCTTGAAGGATTGCAGGTAAAAGCTGCACTCTCTAAAGCCAAAAACACAGTATCCATGGGACCGGACAACATCCCAGGCTGTGTTTTACACAAACTTCAGAATGAACTGGCTCCCCACCTAAGCACCATGTTCAATCATAGCCTCACGTCAGGCTTTGTGCCCACTGAATGGTACACAGCAACAGTTATCCCACTCCACAAAGTGGGAGCCACCACTGATCCTGGAAATTATCGCCCTATTAGCCTGATGAGCCTGGTTTGTAAGGCCATGGAATGTATCATCATGGAACTCATAAACAAAGACATTGGTAACCTCCAAACTCTGGACCCCACCCAGTTCAGGTTTGTGAAAGGCAGATCATGCCTCCTGAACCTGATCAACTTCTTTGAGGCAGTCATCAAAGCCGTAGATGAGGGTAAGGTTGCTCACACAGCCTATCTTGACCTCACCAAGGCTTTCGACACCATTCCCCATTCTGGAATTATAGCTAAACCCATTAAACTAGGTATAAATCCCTACATCACAAGATGGTTTGCCAACTGGGTCACTGACAGAACCCACACTGTAAAAGTTGCAGACTCTAAATCTGACTTCAAACCAGTGACAAGTAGAGTACCACAGGTTTCAGTCCTGGGACCTCTCCTGCTTGGTATCTACTTCTCTGAAGTATGCTAATACAGAAGGCCTTTGGCTAATGAAGTTTGCAGATGACTGCAAACTAGGAGCAATAGTCGAGTCCCCAAATGATGTGGACATCCTACAGAAGGGCCTCACTGAGACAGATGCCTGGTGTCAGAGCCATGGCCTCAAGCTCAATGCCAAAAAAATGCATTGTCATCCCCTTTGTTAAAAACTCTGTACCCATGAACTACCACATAGGTGTCAGTCTTCTTAATGCTGAATGTGTGATAAGAGACCCTGGGACCCAGGTGGACAGTAGACTCTCCTTTGATAATCACATCACCACAGTAGTCAGGAAATCATTCTACTTGGCACACCTCATCACAAAAGGGTTCTCATCCAGGAAAAAAAGAGGTCATTGTTCCCCTCTACTCGACACTCATTAGACCCATTATAGAGTGCAATGCCCCTTTTGGAATGTACCTCACAAGACATCTGCAGCAGCTGAAAAGGCCACAGAAGTACCTCACAAAGAGGATTACTGGCCTCAAACAGATGCCCTACACTGACCATCTCAATCAACTCCAGCTTTACTCCATAGCATATCACCTACCCCGAGGTGATCTCTGCCTAACATATAAAGCTATGTCAAACCCGAGCTGTTGGACATGCTACACCTAAAGAAATCCAAATCCCTCTAAGCTACACGCTTTAGGGAACTAAACCTTGTCACCAAAATAAACAGGATGTGGTGGAGGGATAGATTCCTGTCCCAGAGACTTCCCATACTCTGGAACAAGCTACCCATCTATGTCAAGCAAAGTTCCTCATTAGCACTCTTCAAGAAAAATATTGATGAGTGGATGGGAAATAGGAAATACACCCTGGGGATCACTTCTGTGTTGTCTCTGCTCAACAGTGACACAGGAAAATAACTTTATTGGATGGCGTAAGCCAGGGAACCTTGTTGGTTAGGCTTACTTAGGCCCTTGCGCCGATAGCCTAGTACCTACCTATGAACCTATGATTATTCAAAGGAAGTGTAGGGTGGGGCAGTCTAATTGATGTACCTCGTGAAAATACTTGCTTACGTAACTGGAATCTGAGCCTGGAAGCAGCATGGCACTTTTTGACTTTTGTTTTAAAGACTTTTGTTTTCTTTTTTACTTGTGAAAATAAACCATAATGAACCATTGTAACTTGGACTTCCTAATTTTATATACATATATATATATATATATATATATATATATATATATATATATAAAACCTCATGAGTTCCTGTCAGAAAGTTGACAGAGTGACTTTATTTATATTTGCTAATGATGTTAAGTTGTAATCAACATTCATAGTGACCCCGTGATCAGCCACCACTAGGCTTCACTACACACGCTCCAGGTGAAATTGCTCGAGTGTCAGTAGCCAGTAGAAAAAAAGATGAATGCTATTACTCCAAACACTGTTTTCCCATAGGAGATTATTGTATGTGTGATTTCTTATTGTGCACAGGCAGTGATTCACTTTTTGGGGACATTTCTCCTTTCTTTAAGTTGGTGTGGTTGTGGATTTGGCATACATAAGTACAGAGAACACAGAGGGTTTGCTCCCTGCAAAAACACAAGAAAAAAGGAATTTTTCCCCTTTTGGATTTTGGGTATTTTTTTTTCGTTCTTTTGGAATTGCGACTTTCAAGAAGTCAGAGCTTCATATTAGTTCCTCCATCACTATCCATAAAGTTTAAAAAGGCAGGTAGGGAAAACAAGAGAAGAGGTTATAAGTCTTTTTTTCTGTATCACACTCACAAGTATATGGGTAAGTTAGAGTCACCAGTCCATCTATTTTATGTACAGAAGTCATCCTCACCAAGAACTGAACCTCTTGCTATGAGGTGGCAGTGATACAATGCAACTGTACCACCATATTCACACACACACACACACACACACACACACACACACACACACACACACACACACACACACATACATACACACACACACACACACACACACACACACACACACACACACACACACACACATATATATATATATATATATATATATATATATATATATATATATATATATATATATATATATATATATATATATATATATCTTTATTCACATACACACATGGTACTATATATACATATATGCATGTGTATATAGATAGGTACTAGGCACACAGTCTAGGAGACCATTAAAGAGCCTAGCCCAAATTCACAGTTCTCTCAAAGCACTGTCTGTTTAATGATTTTCTCAGGGTCACACAACAGCAAATTAAGGTGGAACGATTCAAACCATATACCCTTAATCTAGGAAACATTTCATTAACAAGTCTACTGCACTAACAGCCATATTCAAATATCAAAGCAGATTCATTTACAGTTTCATTTCAAAGCACACCCCCTTTTTATTCCTGGAATGGATATATTGCATTGTAGTAAGGATATCAAATTTTCTTTTAACATTAGTGTCTCTTTGGCTATAATAAATAGTGTGTCCTGTATGTCATTGTTTTGTGATAATAAATACATTTCACATGTTATTGCTTTCAAGTGTGAAGAGTGGCCATAGGCTTCTTTAAGCAGTTCTTCAGCTAAGTGTTGTTCACGTGGCTCCCTTTGACTATCTTTGAATACAGGGTTCCCTCACTGAAAATGTACGGACTTAGCTCTCTCTACCCTTCTCCCTTGGACTACCTCCCACATTTGGTACCAGGTGTTATAAGTTAGTATCATTGTCTGTGCACTTCCCATCTCATTATTTGGTTACTGGCCTCCCCGAAGCTTAACAGTGCAGCAACAATGGAAAGGGAACTCTATGTGCTACTGACATCCACTGCATTTCTCATCTGCAATAGCTCATTTATTTTCTGGTTCCACTGTGTCTTCAAGAAAGCATACAATACTAAGTAGCATTGCAGAGAGCAGAAATCCATTGGTCCACTTGAACCTACAGACCACATTTATACTTCACACAGTCTAACACAGACAGCTATACTTTTATCTGGTAGTCTTTACAGAAACTGACCATCTTCTACTAATATTTTGTAGTGGGATGCTAGAGTCTCCACATAAGGGTTTTTTAAAAGTGACACCCTTTCCTGCAAAAATGATGTAAACAAAAGCTTTTTTTTTTTTTGCATTGACCACCACAGCAGACAGGTGTGGCAGTACAATGTGATCAGTAAGTCAGGTTTAAGTGATCCTGGCATTCATGCTACATGCTACAGGGTTTTCAGTATGCCTGCCATTGATGCTGCAGGTTTTAGTAAGCCTGACATTGATGCAACAGATTTAAGTAAGTCTAGCATAAATACTACTGGTGTAAATAAGCCTGACATTGATGCTACAGGTTTAAGTAATCCTGACATTGACACTGTATGTTTAAATATTCCTGGCATTGATGGTACAGGTGTAAATAAAGTCAGAATTGATGTTACAGGTTTAAGTAATTTCAACATCAAGGCTACAAGTTTAAGCAAGCCTGACATTGATGCTACAGGTTTAAGTAATCCTGACATTGATACTGTATGTTTAAATATTCCTGGCATTGATGCTACAGGTGTAAGTAAAGTCAGAATTGATGTTACAGGTTTAAATAATTCCAACATAAAAGCTACAAGTTTAAGCAAGCCTGACATTGATGCTATAGGTTTATGAAATACTGATATTGAACCTACATGTTTATGTAAGTCCGGCATTGATTCTATGAAATACACTCAAATGTATACTGCACAAAGGGAAAGCACACCTCTGTAGAAAAGCACGTACTCAGAAGTGAAAATGCTATTCATTCTACAGTTGAGATAACAATCTTAAACTAATGCCATTCACATCCATGTATGTGATAGTAAACTTTTCATACTGAATTAAGCTTTTAAAGCAAAGCCAAAACATTAAAACAATTTCTGAGCGAACTGCATCATTTTCGGGTCTGGCAGTTTATCACAGAGGATTAAGGCTACAAGCTGCTAATGACCTTTATCCTGTATTCATGGGTTTGATTCCCTCAGTCTACATTCACCTACTGTGCGACTCAAAGCAAATAATTTAACCATTACTAGTCAGTGCACCTGGTCTTTTATTGAAAATGGGCTTCTGTCTCATTGTACAACATGGTTGACAAAATATATAAATAAAATAAACATTTTTGAAAGTGCTGGCTAACAGCTTTAGGAAATAAACATTTTGAAAATGCTGGCTCAACAGCTCTGGGTTGCCTTTTCCTGTGTAAATTGTAGGGAAGTTTGCTTGCTGAAGGTTTTCATCTCAGTCAGCTAGCCATAAAGGGCCATCCTAGTATGTTGTTCAGACTTTAAATCTACACTGATTATCCACAACCTTATACAGTGGCTACAATTTGGTATTGTATCTGTGCTTTCCTGAGCAGCCCATTATTACAAAATGCTAATAAATACAGATGGCTTGAGCTGTAATTTGAGACGTGTTGGTATAGTATTTTACTCTGCAATGGGAGCTCATCTCTGCAGTAACTATTATTCTTCCACTATTATTTTCACAAACCAATGTCATTACAGTCACATAGTGATGTAAGTCACACCTTGAATGCAGTCTTATGTATCTGTTTTTCGGCTTATATTTCATATACGTTACTTTTACAAATGGGTTCTTCCTTTCAAAAGACAATATTAAGACACAGTACCCATGAGATTCATGACAGTCAAGGACACAGCTACTCAGAAGGTCAATGTGGTATGGTACACAGTTTACCTGTCATTCATTTCAGGGAATCCGGCTCAACATCTGGTCAGCATCCTTCAGTCCACAGGCACTTTCCCAATCTGTAATTTACCTGTCATTGTAAACTCTGAAACCATCTAGATAACATGGCATTATTATCTTAGTTTAGCATTTGTTGTTAATCTCATAACTGGACTGATCCATGGACCCTTTTTGGCCATAACCAGGGTCACAAGTTAAGTGGAGTAAAGAATATAAATATAAGGGCAATGTTGTGTAGCAATTCAACCAGCATGATTGATTTTGGGAAGTGGGAGGAAACTGAGGTGGCTAGAGAAAATCTGTTCAGTCATAGGGAGAATATGCAAATTCCACAAATCAAGTGAAAAAGTTAGGATTGAACCCTGAACCCTGTAGCCATAAGGTAGAGATCTTTACACTTAGTCACTATGCAACCTGTTGTGTTCCCATCACTACCTGCACTTTATTTCCTCTACATCAAGTAGGATACACTCCATTGAATGCCACTCATCAGCTCTCAAAGCACCACATTTATTGAGTCCTAGTGGGGACGTGGTGAGATTCATACCAAAGCATGGATGCCAGGACATCCCATTCTAAGGCAATCTCCCTTAGGCTTTGATGACTGGTTGGTTATTTCTACCTAGCCACTCTAGGCTACATTATTTTCCTTAGCTATCATAACTGATACATCAATCCTGGCTACTTGTACTTTAGATGGTCCGATCAAAAAAGCACAACATAATCATTCAGCACCAAAGTGTCTTGCAAACTAAGTTCTGGTTTCTACTCATAACTCTTTAGGCATTTTTGTGTATTTTTGTGTCATGCAACACAGTCTTCCCTAATCAGGAATGCATTCAGTGTTAAAAATGAAATATGACATTGAAAATATGCAGATATGCTAATATCAGGATATTCACTTGGCAAGAACAAGAAGATAACTTTTGTGACTTTTGATATATAGATTATACTTGATGTCAAACAACAAACATGCTATGTTTTATAAGTATGGCCCCTAATGTCAGTCACGCTAATTTCTGAAGACATCAATCTCAGTACAGATCCTATCTGTAGTACCATTACTGATCAAAATAACAATGTCTGGCAGAATGCTACTGTCAGGATCAAATCCATATGTTCCATGGATGGGTTAGTCTGTATTAATCACACATTCAAGCCATTTCCAACACAGCTAAAAGTCATTGGTGGGTATTCAGGGGTCTCTATTATAACAACAAAACGGCCATCTGTCAAATGGCTAAACAGTCGAATATTCTGGAGCTCGAAATTTGATTTGTGGGGGGCTGTGCCCCCCGCTAATTATATATACTAACTCTGAGATCGCACTACAGTGAGGAAAGAGCAAATTTTCCGATCTTCACTGTACCGCAATCTCACAAAACCAATCTCAAGGTCTGGAATATCCAACTTTTCAGCCATTCAACAGATTGCCTTCTCATTCATCTAATAGGGACCTGGTATTCAGTAATGATTATAACTGTAGGAAGTGTTACTTAATGTGATTGGGTGCTTTTTAAACTTTCTTAGTTGATTAGCACAGGGCTAATGTGGCTACCTAGGGATCTAAAATAAGCCTTTCTATGCTAGTGCAAAAAAAGATTTATTTTAGATGTACATCTAGGAATCTAAGCACATTCCATGAAGCTAAGAAAGTGGAAAAAAATAAAACATGCAATCACATAAAGTAACTCTTTGTACAGTGCTTTTCATTTCCGAACACTGCCATAATCCTTATCACAGAAGTTATAAGGCCACAGCAGATATAATATTCTGCAGTCATACAGAAAACACGATAGGTCAGAGGGTGTTACTGTACACGCATCATTATCACAGCCTCACCAGGTTTTAACCAGCATTACAGATTTCATATTCCCAACAAAGCGTAATTAGCATGATCCAAATTAAAGTTAATAATCTAAAGACCCTCTCATTTGTCTATGTGTTCCCCGGGAGAACATGAATCAGTTACATATACAGAACTCATCATTAAGGATTAGTGAAAATTGTTTTGGGATGACTTCAGCCATCTATGTTTCCTACACTTTTTTCCTATTTCAGTAATAAATTTGATAACAAGAGCAAACAAAACCTTTGGATGTGATAACATACTGACCCGGATACTTAAAACTGCAGCGAGCAATGTCAAATTGTTAGACATCATGGCTGAATCCATTCTTGAGCACAGACCTACATTTTTTGTAAAGGGCAATCGAAAAAATGCTTTGTTGTAAAGTTTTACTACTCCAGAAATATTAGGAACTTCGATGTTAACTGTTTCAATTCAGTTATGCATTGTATAAAATGGAACATACTGTACCACTTTAGACTTGATGATGTTGTACATTATCTCAATGCAGCATTTTTAATTTCTTTAATAGCAGTGGGATTTACTTCAAAAGGCATATTAGACTTAAAAAGTTGCCCTGGATCATACTGTAGCCAAAGACTATGATATCCCATATAAACAATTTCTGGTTTGCCTCTAAAATTTGATCTTACCAAATTTTAGGAGGCTTGTCACCAAGTGAAAAAGTTACTAAAAACCAGACAGATTATCAACAACCTTTTGCTCACTGGAGTGACACTAAGACTGCTGCTTGCTTTTGGAGAAAGTTTTCAAGATAACATAAAAAAGACCCCAGGAGCCATTCAAACGACTGATAGCTACACTTCTTCACAGTGTGACTGCCTGTTCTTCACCCTGAAAACAATTTAATCAGGCTTAGTGAATACATTTCTGAATAAATTAAAACCTGGGTTAGCTTTAAATGGCAAAAATACATGTCTAAATTCTTAAGAATCTCAGCAAGTTATATTACTTATCCAATATCAATATTAATTAACAGCGCTATCAAACAAGTCTTTGCTCTTATCATCTGGAAATGGCATTTATGGCACTATTGCAAGAAGAAGGAACCTTAACTGCATTAAATGATTACTGTCCTAGTTCTTCCCTGTCGGTGATCCATTTACTTGCAACTACTTCAGCAAGGTTTCAGGTCAAACCATGGCACTGATACTGCATTATTGGATTACCAGCCATGTGATGGTGAAATAACTGTATCTGTCTTTTTAGAGTTCTTTGAAGCATTCAATACCATTGACCATAAAACACTTCTTACAGCTCATAGCTGCTATGGCCTTTCTCTTGGTGCCATTAAATAGATGAAAAGCTGTCTGAAAGAAAGATAGGTATCAGTCAGATGGAAATGTGCTATCTCTCAGTATTTGCCTGTTACTGTTGAACCACCCCCTTAGGGCTCAGCAGTAGGGCCATTCATTTCACTATATTTGTGAATAATGTGCTCTGTCATTGTGAGCAAGCTAAATTTGTTCAGTGTGCTAATGACTCTTCAGTACTTCTTACGCATAATTACCATTGTTCAGGACATTGCCAGCAAGCTTTGTGATTCTACTAACTTCTGAATGAACGCATACTAGTAAGACAGAATTATACAGGCAAATTCAAAAAATTCCTTTTTGTTGAATCACAATATAAATAAGATAAAAAGGTACTACTTAGCATTTCAAAATTACCCTGGTCATAAAACAGGTTTACATTTTAAAAAGTACAGAAACTGCTGATTTTTCTTATCAAATCTTGCAGATTTAATGATGAATTTGGCTTGATCTTAAAGGTTGAAAAAATAACAATGTATTTTTTCTTACATAAAAATGAAAGAGAAAATTGTGACTGTAACATGTTATCAATACACAATGAAATGACCACAAAGCCACAAGGCATAGTAAAAGCACTTAAAAAAAAGGTATTCCATTTATAACTGCAGACATGATAACTGATGCCAATATAAAACTAAAGACTCAAGTTCCAATGAAAAAGATGGTTTTCTACACAGAATCAAGGAAAACCTAATCAAACTCCTATCAATCAGGTTAAAAAATGCTAATGTGCACATATCTGTAACATGCCACATAGTGATGAAAGTCACAATGCATTCTTATGGATGTGTTATTAGACTTGTATTTCATACCCATTAATGTGATTACTGGGTGTTTCTTTCCAGAAGACATTATCAAGACACAGAACCCATGACATCTTTAAATAGCAGAGGCACCTTATACAAAAGGCATATTAGACTTAAAAGGTTGTCTTGGAACATGCCCCAGCTAAAGACCATGATATCTCATACAGACCAACTCTGGTCTGTCTCTAAAATTTGATCTGACCAAATTTCAGGAGGTTTATGACTAAGTGAAAAAACTTCAAAAAAGACCTATCATCAGCAACCTAGATTTGGGGCCTCATCAGACTCAAACAATTTGTGATCCATCAATTTGATCAGTACTCCATTCCAAATCATGGACAGGGTCAGAATACAGCTTCAAAATCACAGAAGGGGACTAACACTGGTTAGATATATGGGAGATCATATCTTTGGTATCTTGTAGCATTCTCTAAAGAAATAGCAGCATGTAATACAGGTCTCTCAGTGCATATTGATCATTTCAATCTTATCAAGGCATTTGACACTATTCCCCATAAGGGGAATAGCTGACAAATTAAAAGCATTTAATGTGCGTCCATGCGCAATTCAGAGGTAAAACACTGGTTAAACAACATTAGACAAGAAAGGACAGGAAAGGAGCCAGTGCCTATCACAATGAGAGTTACGAGTGGTATACCACAGGAATTTATACTCAATCCACTTCTGTTTGGGCTGAGATATAAAAGAAGGGATGGGTTGTCATTAACCAAATGTTCATAGGTTTGCAAAGTTGGGTAAAATAATTACTTTAATAAATTCATTTTTCAAAAAAGTGTCTATGTAACAACAAACACGGTATAGTAGTAGTAGCGGCCTTACCTTTAGTGTCAATAAATGTAACATCACAAGATTTGGGAAAATTACAAATTATGATTACAAAATAAAAGGTCAAATAATAAAAACATGACACCACTGCCAAAGATCTAGAGATAATGATAGACAACAAATTGTCAACGTTTGTGTTTCTAGCAAATTCAGAAACACATATTCTACAATACACTTAATATTGAAGGACATGCATTGTCACTCTAGAGAGAGTTTTAAACAACTTTACGCCTCATTCATATGACCCATTATTGGATATAATGCTGTATTCTGTAGCCTTTGAACAAGTCACCTGAAACAACATGCAAATATAAATGATTTCTGACCAGAACAAATAAAGGACTGAAAAACTTGATCTGTTTAGAAAGGCTTCAAGAACTGCTATTATATTATATTTGTTATAAGTTACATGGAGGTGACCTCTGCCTGGATGGCAATACAATATCACAGCTGATTCTCTTTGAAAGTCAGTTTTGTTGGATGATCTTTCTCACACCATCAGCTTCTTTAGAAGCTAATGCCACTGAGTTTTAAGTTACAGATCTTGAAATTATACAACACAATTTAAGAGGCTCCAATGGCAGCATTTAAGTTACAAATAGTATTTACAAGTCTGTATTGTACCAAGAGGTTTAAGAATTTTTAAGATGCTGACTCATGACAGTAAGTATCCTACTTTATTGAAAAAAATGGTAATCATTTAATTTACAATTAGAAGCTGACTATATTTGTTAAACTAACAGTACCTTTGAATAGTACCTACCTATGAACCTATGAATACGGTGAAGCTTATTTATTAAAATAAATTAATAAACTTGCCACTCAATATATATGGTGCTGACAGGGTTGGCTCTGCAAGATATTTGTTTAATGAAATATTGCAGAACTTGTATCTTTTTGAAAAAATGCCTAATTGTTAAAAAAATGTAAGATACAATAATATAGTAATGACCTTATGAAAAAAAAAAACATCTTTTCTTGGAATAAAATCAACAAGACTGCACTACGGACATTATACAGAAAGAAGTTAACGTGCCTGCTAACCCTACACAGTCGAGATTATTTGTCCTTTACCAATGAGTTTCAGGCAGAAGCTATTGAGACTGGAAATACCCCTGATCTTACATCTGAAAGGGATTTTCCACAATCCACATAGTGATTTTTTGGTGGGACCATGGGGCTTTTGAAATGTTATTAGCCTGAAAACTGCCAGCTTCAGTAGCATGCGTCCTTCAGGCCTTCCTTTCCACCCTGACCATAATGCATGGTAAGACACATACACACACACACACACACACACACACACACACACACACACACACACACACACACACACACACACACACATAGAAAAAACTTAAACAGTGCACAAATAACCCACCCCAACCTAGCACACAGAACTTACTTGTTTTTTCATCAGCCTAATCAATTCCAAATCATATCATATAATGTACATTGTAATATATTTAAGAAATAAATTAGATAAATTAATCTGAGACAAGAACATTTTATAACAGTCAGAAATAATCATATCGCAGAGCTGATCACAGTGCAATGACCAATTGTAATATTAAAAGACATGTTAAACAGCTTGAAGAATAGAAACACTGATACAGGGTCTATTAAATTGCCCCTTAAACAGTGCCCACTTATATTTCATCTTTACCAGGCTTAGGATGCAATGTAAGAGGGAATGTTTTGAATGGATACAGAATTTTCCAGTAAGCTTGATTCTTTGAATTATGCTTACTATACTTAAGACGGTTTGACATTTTAATAGCTACTGAATATCTATCTCAGTCCATCTTGCCTTATTACTTTTCCTTTGGGTGCTTGATTCAAGACCGCAGTGACTTTAGATGTATTGATAGGGCTTATAATGTAGGAGACATTGAATGAGTCAGCTTCATGTCGTTCAGACTGTGAAGGGAGCGGAGAACTATTTCCACATATCTTGACTTGGAAAGAATATGACTTATATAATTGACAGCAAAATCATGAAAATACACCCCATCTTTAACAGCTTTAATAGAGGTGAGCACTCTCTCTGGTACTGATTCTAACAGTGTTGTGAGATTTGTGTTGTTTAATACTTTAAGTTAGGAAACTGCCAGGTTGACATTGTAGAATAGGACAAGTTTGCTAAAGCTAGAAGTTTCATGGCACATTCAATGTTCTCTTAAGCACTTAAACTCCTCCCCTGTCATTCATAGGTTCATAGGTTCATACTAGGCTATCTGCCCTAGGGCATTTATAAGCCTAGCCAGAGTGTGTTTGGCTTTCGCCACCCATTTTAAATTAATTTTGCTATGCCCTTTTTCAAGGTTAGTATACTGTGCCTCTGTCTAACAGTGACACAGAAGTGATACCCGGGGTAAATCTATGATCTCCCATCCACTCATCAAGATTCCTCTTGAAGAGAGTCAATGAGGGACTCTGTCTAACCTGGACTGGGATTTTATTCCATAGTGAAGGGAGCCTCTGGGTTATGAATCTGTACCTCCAGCATGTCCTATTTATTTCAGTGTTGAGGTTCAAGTCTCTCGAGCGTGTAGCTCGATGGGATTTGTATTTTTTGAGGTGCAGCATGTCCCTTAATTCTGGGTTGGACATGGCCTTATACATCAGGCACAGATCACCTCTGAGCAGGCGGTATGCCACTGAGTAGAGCTGGAGTTTTTTTAACCGGGCAGCATATGGCATCTGTTTGAGCCCTTTGATCCTCTTGGTGAGGTACTTTTGGGGTCTTTCCAGTTGCTGCAGGTGTCTGGTAAGGTACATCCCAAAAGGGGCATTGTACTCAATTATGGGCCTGATGAGGGATGAGTAAAGAGGCACGATGACCTCCCCTGATTTAGATGTGAATCCCTTCATGATTAGGTGGGCTATATAAAATATTTTTCTAACCACTTTGGCCACGTGGTTTTCAAATGAGAGATTGCTATCAACTTGGGTCCCCAGGTCCCTAATTACTTCTTTCATACTTAATGGATTACCACCTATGTGGTAATTTGTGGGCACTTTGTTTTTGCCAAAGGGGATGACTATACACTTTTTGGCATTTAGCTTGAGGCCATGGCTCTGGCACCAGTTGTCTGTTTCTATGAGGCCCTTTTGTAGGATGCTTGTGTCGGCTGGAGAGTCGATTATGGCGCCTAGTTTTCAGTCATCTGCGAACTTGGTCAGCCACAGTCCTTCCATGTTGGCCTGTACTTCCGAGAAATATATACTGAGCAAGAGAGGTCCCAGGACTGAGCCCTGTGGGACACCACTTGTAACTGGTTTGGAGTCTGACATGGCTCCAGCAATTCTAACCATGTGGGTTCTGTCCTTGAGCCAGTTTGCAACCCATCTAGTGACATAGGGGTTTATATTTAAGCTGGTGAGCTTATCTATAATGCCCGAGTAGGGTATTGTATTGAAGGCCTTTGGGAGGTCCAGGTAGGCTGTGTGGACTACCTTCCCCTCGTCAATGGCCTTGGTGACTGTTTCAAAGAAATTGACCAGGTTTAAGAGGCAGGATCTGCCCTTAACAAAGCCGAACTGGGTAGGATCCAGTGTTTGTAGGTCCCCAATATCTTTATTTATGAGGTCCATGATGATCCTTTCCATAGCTTTGCAGACCAAGCTAGTCAGGCTTATGGGGCGATAGTTTCCAGATCCGTTGAGGCACCACCTTTGTGGAGAGGGACCACTGTTGCTGTACACCACTCTTTGGGTACATATCTTGTAGTAAGGCTGAGATTGAACAGTAGTTTTATCTTTGGGTTTAGCTCTTCTTGGAGTTCATGTAGGACGCAGCCCGGGACACCATCTGGTCCCATTGATGCTGTGTTTTTTGCTTTGGAGAGGGTGGCTCTTACCTGAGCATCTGAGATGTCAGGGGGTCAGCACTCTGCTGGGATAGATATTTGCCCTTTTGGTGGGGAGGGGGGGAGAAGTTTGCGCTGAACCTGTCAGCTAGGTGTTGGCAATGTCTGTGGGTTCGGTGTATTTTTTATCATTTTGGACTAATTCTGAGCATATCTGGGAATTCCCACCCAGGTTCCTAACATAACTAAAGAAAGCCTTGTGATTATTCTTAGTGTCCTGTGCAATTTTTCTCTCGAAGCTGGCCTTAGACGATTTTATGAGTGCCCGTAGTTTTTTGCTAATACTGATCAGAGATGCCTTCCCTTTTTGGGATTTTGCTCTATCATGTAGTAGCTTCCTCCTTCTATTGTATAGTTTGTTTATGGCTGGGGCCCACCAGACAGGATGCCTGCCTTTGGAGGATTGGGTCTTTGTTTTATTTGTGATTGCATGATCCCATGCATTCCTGAAGGTGTTCATAGAATGCATTTATAAAGGATTCTGCGGTCTGAGCCATATTTTCCACAAGCCCAGGGGCTTTGAAGGATTCCACCTTGGTTTTGAGGAGTGTGAAATTTGCTTTAGAGAAGTTTTTCACTGTGGTTTTCTGGGCAGGGGGTGGGGTCGGGATGTGAATATCCAGTGATATTAGTGAATGGTCTGATCTTACCAGTGAGGGATACACTTCTGGTCTGGAGCATAGAGCCCCCATGTTGGTGATGATCAGGTCCAGTATGTTTTCCCCTCTTGTAGGAGTGGTAACAAGTTGTTCCATAGCATTTGAGTTTATAAATTCTAGGAAACTTTGGGCTAGGGTGTTGGAGCTAGAGTAATGCTCCCAGTCTATGTTTGGGTAGTTGAAGTCGCCCAATATAATGGTGTTTGGAGAGACCTTCATATTTTCCAGTGTTCTCAGGAAGGCCGAGTGGGGTTCCTGGGTTTGGGAGGGTGGTCTGTAGCAGGCTATAAGCTGGAAGGCAGTTTTACCCACAGTTAGTTGCACATGGATAGTCTCAGATGCTTCGTGCTGTGCCACCAACCTGGAGGTGTGGGTATCTTTGACGAATATTGATACTCCCCCTCCTTTTGTGGTTCGGTCCAAGTTTTGGAGCCAAAAAGCATGGTATTAGGTATAACCTGGTAATGCTGGGGTGCTCTCGGGAGCCTTGAACCAGGTTTCTGTTACTGCACAGATATTGATGTTCTCCATGCTAAGGAGAGTTTCAAGTGCATGCATCTTGAGGTTTAGACTTCTGGCGTTGAGTAGCATTACTCTTAGTTTCTTATCCCTTGTGATACCTATGGAGGTGGGTTTGTCTTTTGAGCCTTGCCTAAAAAAGGCACTATGAGGGTGGCAAGAGCCTTTGCCAATATCCGAAAACCCAGTGGTGACAGGTGCAAGCCCTCCCTAGTGAAGCATCATGGCTTGTCGAGCATGTCATCCCAGGCTGACCAGCATTGGATCCCCTTTGAATGACACCAATACTTAAGCCAATTGTTGAAATTGATCATCTTGTCTTCATATTGTGGCATCATTCTTGGTGAGGGTAAGATGCTACTCAAGGTCAGGGTCATATCGGCCTGGGCTACATGCTCAGAGAGCTCCTCTATGTCTCTTTTCATGTAGTCCAGGGAGGTATGTCTCAGGTCATTCACACCAGCATGGACAATGACTGAGTCATATTTGTACTTGCCTTGGAGTGACCTGAGTGCTTGTGTTATGTGGCGGATCCTAGCGCCCGACAGGCAGCTCACCGTGACCTTCTCCTTGTTCAACCTGGTGAGCGGGACGTCAGTGTGCCTGATGATAGAGTCACCTATTACAAGTGTATCAGGTGTGTTGTTTTTCCTTAAGGGCTGTGACTGTTTGGCACACTGGCTTTGTGAGCTATGTGTTGCACGTGTTTTGTTTTGGGGTAGCGGTTGCTTGGGTGTCTGCTTTGGGGGTCTCTGCTGCTTAGGCAGATTTTTATTTAGAGCCTCCGAGTATGTTTTTGTGTGTTTATGTGTTTGGTTTGCTGTCATGGTAGGTCTATGTGAGACTGGAATTGTAGTGAGTGTGGTTTCCTTCTCCTCCTGACTGGTTACGCCAGTACTGAGTTGAGAGAGCTTAGCCTCCAGTTTGGCTATATGGTTGCATCTCCCAGATGTGTTGGAATTTGTTGGGAGGAGGAGAGGGTGTACTACAGCTCCCCTTCACACCAGCCCTCATTTGCCATTTTAGAGACAGCATCAAGAGACACTCCTAAGCTCACTTGGTATTGAAAATATTGCCATTTTTTGAAACTGAATCCTCAGTTCTTTTTCTAAAGTCAATACATTTGACTTTCACCTCAGATCCTTCATTTCTGGGGCAGTTTCCATTTTCAGTTTAGTTATATTTATTAACTAAAGTTTTTTAGTATTTATTCCCCCTGTTCTCCTGGGCAGATCACCATTTTCATCTGTAATATTAGTGGTTTATTTTATTAGTTTTAAATCAAATGTAGCTGTTTTGGGGCAGTTATGGTGTTTGCTAAATTTAGCACATGTCATGCTATATATGCATCTTGTTTGAATTTGTTGCTTCTGGTTTACTCAGCTTCAATGCCTATAGATAAGGGCAAGACAACAGAGTTCTGTAAGCACAGTAAGTGTGGGTACAAGATTCTCCATCACAATACACATGCTCTTTGTATTACGTGCCTGAGGGTAGAACACTTAAAATCTAATTGTTACATCAGGATGAATTCACATCAGTAACTTTGCTGGAAAGGTAAGTTAAATAATTCTCAAAGGTTTTTATTTTTTGTATCCTTGACTACTTCAAAGCCTAAGAAAGAGAACAGAAAACTGAACAATTCCCAGCTGCACTAAAGTTGCCATGTGTGGAGGCTTCACATCCCAAGAATGTTTCCACAGTATAGATATTAGCAGAATCTGCATGGAGTTGAGACATTCCAGTACCCTGTCTATATACTTCTCCAGGTCTCTTAGGAGTCCCTTATTTCAAGTAGATTAGAAGATGAAAAGAGCACATGCTAAAGCACGGACTGAGATGGGGCACCTGCTCCTGCTCATCTGTGCCTAGGGAAGCAAGGGAACACCCCCTTCCAGTCTACTTTTGTTGCCCCTAACCAGGGCGGCATCTTCACACTGGGTGTTTTCGAGCTGATGCTCTCACCACTGATTCCTACCTCAGTTCAGAAGCATCTATCACTTTGGCAAAGATGCCTCCATCTCTGTTAGTGACCTCTGTGCTCAGCATTTCAGCATTAGAGGTAACTAGTTCATTAGCCCTGGACACAAGCTGGTCACTGTTGATTTTTGCTTTGGTACCCTCACAGCCATTGTCAGTATTGACAGGGTTAGATTTTGATGTCTTATCATGGAAGGCATCCTTGGTGCCAACATAATACTCATTGCTAAGACCAGTTCCAGCTTCTTTGGCATTGACCTATTTAGCTCCATTGTAGATGGATCTGCCAGTCTCTTTGGTATCCAGCTTTTAAGCATCAGTCACCCAGATAGAGAGAATATGATACAAAGGGAAGCCTAAAGGTTGTCTGAGATTCCATTTGTGTTGACGCTATCATCAACGTCACTCCATAATGCCCTTTAATCTGATCTGATGCCTTGGTCTTATCATCTTTTTTCCAGAGAGCCAAAGGAGTAGAATGTTGCTATAGAGATAGAGCAGAGTATCTGGCAAAGATTACTCCTTCTTGCAATCACACAAGCAGCAGTACAACAGAAAGCACTTGGATTTACTGATAAGTTTCTTCACCCTGCATACTGGTCTAGAAGATGAGGCTTCCATAATATCTTTCCTCATGATACCAGATTTGGAGGGATTATAAAGCAAATGCATCAGCAGAGGTCATTGTGCAGTCTCCCTGAAAAAAATGACTTTACTCCACTTACTTCTTGGGTGTTCCCCATTTCAGACTGCATGGTCATGCAGAGAGCTTGGCAATACCCAGGTGTGGTTGTACTTATGCCACGAAGACTGGACAAGATTTTCTAACCTCCAAAAGACTGTAAGTGTGCGAGTAAGGAACATTTAGCTGATTCCATTGCAATGATTACTATCCAAAAATAAGGGCACATGGAAGAGAGCCCAATACTCCTTCCCCTTACAGGAGTCTTGCGTGTTAAACTTCTTTAGTAAGTGTATATATTCATCATGTACCATCTCTGTAATGGTGCTTAACTGCCGGATACACATGACTCATTTTCATTGTGACTTGGCTGAGAAAACCATTCAGAAGTTGAATAAGTTGTCCCATGAGAACCTAAAATGAAAGCTAATATTTTACGTGATTACTTTGGCTGATGTGTCTCACCTCTGGTTGATGGATCTGCATGTACAGCTGCATTCAGCATCACCTTTTGTAATTACACCTGGCTCAGACATTGTAATTTCATGAACAATTTTCAGGCCACTTTCACTACCCCCCACATATTTCTAATGATGGCTCATCCCTCTTTGATCCAAAAGTAAGAAGAAGATGCAGAAAAATGAGCAAGAAAGGAAAGTAATTACAGCTGCTGCTGTAATGTTTTCCATTCCCTAAAGAACCTTTTCTCATAATCAGAGAGGTTCCCCTTGAACTTATGTTTCAAAAAAGGCCGGCAGCTGCCATTTGAGCAGTGTTCTGGAGGATTTCAGAATGGATTCTACCCTGGAGGCAAAATGAGGGATTTTATAACCCCCCACCCATCCACAGGACAGTTGCAGTTTTCCTGAAGACCAGTCCAGCTGTCCCACTCTAGAGGAAGAGGTGAGCTGAAATCTCCCTGCATCTTCCTGTGTGACATGCCATCATGCAGAACAGGTGTATCAGGGTGAATGTATCTAGAGGCTTTAACATTTCCTTTGGATATCATCTCATCCCTGCCTCTTTGCATGTCTAAAATATCTCACCTTGTCAAAAGGATGTAGCCAAACAAGAGGTAGCAAACCTCTTATCACAAAAAGCCATCCAAAAGGTCCCACCAAACTAGAGATGCTCCAGAGTTTACTCAAGATTCCTTTTGGTTCTCAAGAAAATGAAAGACCTTAGGCCAATATCACATTTCAGCAGCCTAAATTAGAATGTAAATTAAACAAAATTGTGGATAGTCACAGTGAAATTGACCATTCCAATTTTACAGAAGGCAGACTGGATGTGCTCTCTTGATCTTCAGGAGGCCTACCTAAATATTATCTCAACTGTACAGATTTCCGCAGAATGTCCAGATTCTTGGCTCATATTTTTGGCCAGTTCCTCTATTTTCCTGGCAAATCACTGGGATGATATCATGATTGTAGACACTACATAATGACATACATTTGAGTTTCAGACTTCAAATCAGTCAGAAAATGTATATTAAAACAAATCCTGTTACTCTAGCAACTTTCTAAGTTTATAAGAGCAATATTTAAAATTTGCCCTTATTTGTACCCCCATTTTGTCAAGCTTTGTACAGATTTTTTGGATTAAGAGGTTGAGAGGTATGTCCCAAGGCATCCAGTAGATTCTTACACTTCAGGGTCAGAGCTGGTGATTACCAGTTTCAAATTATCCCATTTGGTTACAAAACAACCTTCTGGGTGTTCACCAAATGTGCACCAGTTGTAGCTGCATTTTGCATGTTACAAGGATGACTGGCACTTTGTAGCCACAACATGAGAGTTGCTGATTTATGCAAAAAACAACTTTCTGCATTTGTTTAGGTACTTGTGGATTCTGGAGAACACAATGAAGTCACACCTGCAGCTGTGACAAACACAGACTTTCATCAGATGTCACCTGGACACGAGGACCTTTACAGACAGACTTCCTCCAGAAAGAACCTTAAATCTTTAATCCAGTGTTGTTTTGCTTTTGTCTTCCCCTAGGCAATAGCAGCTGCAAGCCTTGAGACTATGTGTCTAATGGAAGCAACATTCTTCTTGGTCCTTTTTGCAAGGTATGACATGAGGGTCTATAAATGGATGCTCAGGGTTTAGTGGAACCAAAATATGGATACTATGTCACTTTTAGTTTTGATCTATAGGCTTGCTATCAATATCAGAACACTCTTTGTTAGGGTTATCCCTTTGTACTTCCCTCCCTGGTATGACCTTCACTATGGATGCATCTGTCCTAGGCTGGGTTGGAATTGTTTAGGGAGACAATCTAAGGATGTGGTCACAACAAGAAGCCCCATGCATGTCAATGTCCTGTAGATAAGCACAGTCCTTCTAACACTGCAGAATTCACAGGATTCCTGTCTCAAGGAATGATTGAATAACACTTTGACAACATGGCTATGGCTCAGTACATCAGTAAGTAGGGTAGAGTCCACTCTTATCCTCTCTGTCAGGAGGTTATGCAGCTGTGAGAATGGACAATGGCCATGCACCACTTTCTGATAGCAATGTCTGCCCTGCTCAAGCCACCTGTTTATTGGACAAGCTCAGCCAAATTTTAATGATGCCTCATGAGTGGACCCTCAATCACTTAAGTGGTGAATGCTATTTTCTGCCATTGGGGAAGGCCTTGTTGTAACTGCTCTGCATCCCCAGCCAATTCCTAAAGCAGCATCTATGTTTCTCTAATTCTCGCATAAAGACAGACACCTTGGGATGGCCTGATCCAACAGTGGCGTATGAGTCTCTTCTATACCCTTCCACATTTCTGATCTTAATGAAATTCCTAGAGACAATTAAAATGCACTAGGCCATGGTCATCCTCATAACCTCATTCTAACACAAGTAGGTATAATTCCCTTTGATGTGTCCTCATCCACCAGAGGTGCCTCTTCTACACAGCCCCCAAAGGGGTCTGCTGCATCACCCATCTCGCAAGCTTCACCTGGACTTTCAGTATCTCAGACTAACTTCATACTTTCCTCAGTTTTTTTTGAAGGTTAAACATCACAGTACCCCTTTTTATTCATAATTACAGCATCCAAGAAGCTCTCCTTCATGAAAATATACAGACGTAAATAAATACAATTTATCAGTTTGCCTTATGGATAGATGATCTAGGTCTCAAAACCTTCTCAGCTCCAATCGCAATAGTTCTGCAGCTTTTGTTTGTTTAATATATTTGTGCAAGGCTCCAGTTACTTTACAGTTAGAAATGTCTGCTAAAAAAACTTTAAGATTTAGTGGAGAATTAACTATTTATGATCAGCATCTTTAAAAAAATGACAAAGCATTTCTGTCCTTGCTTAGTAACCCAGCCCTTATTCCAAAGATGGTAACAGAAGATAATCTTGTTCACTCAGTGAAGCTCATTGCATTCTACTCTTATTGCTTCAATACTGCTGAGTTACTATTAATTAATTCCCTAGATATTAGTTGACAGCTGTGCTTCTGTTTGGGTAGAACAAATGACACCAGAAAAGTTAATCAGGTCTTTGTCTCACTCGCAGTCAAGGAATTGGGACAAAAAGTCTCCAAGATCACCCTGCCTGGGTGGCTGCCAGACTGCATTGTTTTTTTGTTTGTTTTTTGCTATGGGGAGTCCAATAATACTTTACCAAATATATCTAAAGTACATTAAACTAGATCTATAGCCATTTCTTTAACCCTTTTTCAAAAATTCCTCAGTTCTTGATATTTATTTGAATGTGACTTGGGCTTCACTGCATACTCTTACAAGATACTATAACATGCTTATGATTTCAAGGTCTAGGCTTACTTTAAGGGCTACCACTCTCCAGAGTATTCTGTCTTGATGTTGCTGAAGGGGTTTATGCTAGGTATATTGTCCTAGTATTGTAGTAGGTCTGGACCATGTAAGATACAAAAGTTATATATGCGCATTAATGTTAGATTGTCATGCTCCATGTCTATTCGCTTCAACAAACCCACCATCTTCTCCCTTCCCTGCAGAAATACTTTTCTGTGGATAGATCTGTAGAGATGGCCCTGAAGCTGTCATTGAGTTCCTCTAGGTCTACATTGTCCTTAGAATAAACTTTGATCTATTCTTGGATTTTTTTTGTACAAGATATTGGAAGCTCAACTGGTGCTTTTTTTTGTTTTTTTTTTTGTTTTTTTATAAACTTAGTCAATGAAGGGAAGGGAAGATGTAGTACCTATTGGGAGCTAAGGGAGAAATAATGCTTTGTGAAGGAATGAACCACCAGTGAAGTGATCATACCTTAAGTGCTCCAAATGTAAACTTTGTTGAAGCTGTTTCTGGAGGCTGCCATATTATTTGCGTTTTGGCCTTTGACATGAACATTTTGCAACAGACAGCTAGTTACAGCAAAGCAAAAGGCAATTCAGTTAACAACCCACTTAGATATATTGATTTCCACACTGCAATACCTTACTTACATTGAGGAAAAGAGAAAAGCAAATAGTCTGAGTTCTTAAACTCGTTTATTCTCTTCAGGCAGAATCTGATCTGATGTTGTATATTTTAGGAATGAAGATCTCACTTTCTCATTTTCCTGGATTTTGATCACAGATAGAAACCATGGAGATGGATGGATTGGTTGAAGTACTGTTCTGGATCCACTTTTGAGGGAAAACATGAGTTAGTCCTAAGGGATGCATCATTCCTGTGAAACATCAACTAGATTTCCCTAGATATAATGACCTACTGCTTAAAATTCTTGCAGGCAGAAGAAATGGCCAGCAATGAGATTGTGCTACAATGATATTCAGTTCATCTAAGCCAGCTTACTTGAACAGAGAATAAGCAAGATTGCCAGTCATGAAGATTGGGTTCTAGGAAATCCTAGGAAGGAGAAGGAATCTTCATTGCTCGGAATAGTACAGAACCATTTTAAAGAAATCTTAACAAACTACTTCTGAAACAGTTTTCCATCCACAATGTTGTGATGTGGTGGGAATCCTGAACCATGCAGCTTAACAATAAAATATGTGAGATCCATCTTAAAGTAGTTGTTGAGCTAGGTCAGGATTACCTGTAAGCTAAATGACTGCTGTGTAACTGGATATCTCTCCACCTAAAACAAATGTCTTTTTTTGTTGGTAGACCACACAAGCTGAGTGGAAGGATTCCTCTCAGATGAAAATCTTAAGGCTTAGCAGGACCAGTAGATTGAAAGGAGCAGTCTAGCACTGAGGGGATGCCAGCTGTAACTCCAACCAAGGGGCATTTATGGAGTGTAGTGACAGTGATTTCCCAGCTTTAAACTATACTCATCTCAACATCATGATGCTGAATTTTGCTGAGAGGTATGAAATAAATGTGAAGATTGAAAGGTATACAAAACACTTTCCCACAAAGGGAGGCAGAGTGGACTCACTCCGCAATGTTGAACTTAATTTAACAAGGGAAGACTAGATTCACTGCTATGGTAAATGGGAGCACTCTGGGGTACCTCACTCCTGAAGGCCATGATCAGAGTGGATTTACTTATTCTCAGCTTCATGAAACAGATAGAGATTGGGACAGTGTGCTAATATATTTACTTTTCCAGGATGTAGACAGCTGTAAGTAATGTTCAGATCTATGGGTTGCTGTGACACCTACATAAGAACTCTTTAGAGGGGATACAAACTTGGGCCATACTCCTTATTCAAGTACCACACAATGGCCTGGTTTCCTAAGCAAAGCAGGATGAGCACTGGTATCAATTAAGACTGAGAAGCACTTAGCACTATCTAATTTATCTCATTCACACCTTCAACATTCATATTGATGTTCACAACTTCACTCCTGGAATACCGCTTGTGTGGGCTGCCTTGTCCCATTCAAGCCTAAAAATTCTTGAAAGGAAGGCCATACACAGTGCTATTATTTCAGTGTAAATTATAGTACTGAACTTGTGATATTCAGTGTTGTGATTATGCAGTATGAATGTACAAAATGTTTTAAATGAATTAGTAAGGTAAAAAATATAAATATAATTATGTTAACCCCTTTTTGTACAGCCATGCGACATTCACAGGCTGATTCTAGTCTAGTATGCTATAGGAACAGATTACAGTACCACATACAATTCTATGTTTATAATGAGGTTTAAATTCTCTACATTGTATATTTAAGCATTGATAATGAATGCATTCTTGCAAATGTTATTTAATGTTTTACTTATTCATGCAACCCCTTGGCTATGTTTTGTACATGCAATTTTGTCAAGAGCCTTAAAGGCAGCATTATTTTTTTATTTGCATCCCTAAGTACATTTCTTAATTGTTACTGTCTTTGCCATTGGGGCCCAGCCATGGCTGGATATGGCCCCTGAACCAGTTCACTCACCCAGTTAACAAAATATAAATAAATAAAAAATCTTTTTTATTTGTTTAAAGATTTTCTCATATTTAAACTTTTTTTGACTCTGAGTTCTAGATAGCTGCTGTCCAGTTTGCTATCTGTCTGGAACATGGCCCTTCATTAACTGTCTGCTGGCAGGTGTTAATGAGTTATGTTAAGCTGCTTTTCTTGTTGTTTTCATTTTCCATGTACAGTTATGGAAGTCTGCATGAGCTCTTTTGACTACTCGCAAGACATCCATTATCAGACATTTGAGCAGGTTTGACTACAGTAAAAAAGGCATCACTGATTTGTTTGGACGTACCTCTCTAGAGCCTGGTGAAAGGGGATTATACTCAACAGTAAATGCAACAAATGATACCTTACTGTTCAGTGAAGCTTGTTCCTTCTGAAATGCATGAGTATGCATGAAAGCCATGGCCATCATTAAGGCCAAAAAGATGCAAGATTATTAAAGCTTAAACGCTCCACTGCAAACTGGCTCAACCAAATTCATAGGTTCATAGGTTGGTTCATAGGTTGGTACTAGGCTATCAGCCCTAGGGCCTATACAAGCCTAGCCATAACAATTCCCTGGCTATTTCTTCCCACATTATTTACTTTCCTTTTCACATTAGCTGTAATTTCTTAGGTCCTTTGTCTGAGCAGGAATGTTCACCAATGAAATGTGTCCAACTCTGCTCCAATCAGTCTTCTGAGACAGATCTTAGGTTCATAGGTTCATAGGTGTGTACTAGACTAATGGCCCTGGAGCCTTTACAAGCCTAGCCCATAGTAGTGCCCTAGCATTATGCCGGCTGATGTTAGTTTCCAGTGCCTCTATCAAGCAGAGTCACTGGAGTGTTCCCTGGGGTGAATTTTCTATTACCAATCCACTCATCAAGATTTCTCTTGAAGAATGACAGCGAGGTGCTCTGCTTGACATGTATGGGAAGTCTATTCCAGAGCATGGGCAGTTTCTGGGCTATGAACCTGCCCCTCCAGCATATTCTGTTGATTGTGGTAATGAGTTTGAGATCTCTGGAGTGTGTGGTGTGGAGGGATTGGGATTTCTTTAGATGTAGCATTTCTAACAGAGCTGGGTCAGACATGGCTTTGTAAGTCTAGCAGAGATCGCCTCTTAGTAGATGATATGAGACAGAGAATAGCTGGAGTTTTTTGAGTCTGTCCATGTAGGACATGTGTTTAAGGCCTAGAATCCTCTTTGTGAGGTACTTTTGTGACCTTTCCAGCTGTTGCATGTGTCTAATAAGGTACATGTCAAATGGGGCATTATACTTGATGTCTGGCCTAATGATGGAAGAGTAGAGAGAGAGAGGATGACCTTTTTCTTTCTGGATGCAGAACCCTTGGTAATGAGATGTGCCATATAGAAGGACTTTCTGACTGCAGTGGCAATGTGGTGGTCGAAAGAGAGGTTGCTGTCAACCTGTGTCCCCAGATCTCTTATAACACCTTCAGTGTTCAGTGGGCTTCCATCGATGAGGTAATTAGTGGGAACTGAGTTTTTCCCAAAGGGGATGATGACACATTTTTTGGCATTACACTTAAGGCCATGGTTTTGACACCCATCATTGGTCTCAGTGAGGCCTTTCTGTAGGATGTCTACATCACTTGGGGAGTTAACGGCTCCCAGCTTGCAGTCATCTGTGAACTTGGTCAGCCAGAGTCCCTCCATATTGGCCTGGACTTCTGAGAAGTAGATGCCAAATAAGAGAGGACCCAGGACTGATCCCTGTGGAGTCCACTTGTGACTGGTCAGCAGTCTGACTTGGAGTCCGCTACTTTCACACTGTGGGCTCTATCTGTGAGCCAATTTGCAACCCATCTAGTGATATAGGGGTTGATGCCTAGTTTGGTGAGTTTATCAATAATTCCTGAGTGGGGAATGGTATCAAAAGCCTTGGCCAGATTGAGGTAGGCTGTATGAAGTGCCTTGCCCTCATCCACAGCTCTGGTGACTGACTCAAAGAAGTCAACCAGGTTGTGCAGGCATGATCTGCCTTTCACAAAACCAAATTGAGTGGGATATAGAGTTTGGTGAGGATGTGACTGAACAGGTCACACAGATGTAGTGCCAGTTCACTTTGTAGTTCATGTAGAACACATGAGCGATCTCAACTTTTTGTTGAAGCTAATAAGAGATTTTTCCAGTCTTGGGGCTTTACCTTTTTCTGCAACAGTTTCTTCCTTCTATTGTAGAGTTTATTAATGGCAGGGGACCACCAGATTGGCTTAATTTTTTTTTGAGGAGAGCATCTTGGTTCTGTTGGGTATGCCTAGTTCCATGCATTTATGTACGTGTTCGTACAGTGCATTGGTGTATGATTCGGTGGTCATGCATCTATTTTCCATTGACATGGGTGCAGTGAAGTTAGCCACCTCTGTTTTTAGGAGCCCAAAGTCAGCTTTGGAGAAGTCTTTCATGGTGGTTACCTGTATCTTGGAAAAAGTCTCTCAATTTGTGCTGACCCTGATGTTGGCTTTATCCAAGTGTCAGAAGAAACAGAAGGACATTTACTGAGTATTTTAAAATATGCAGGGATTTTGATGCGGAATTGGGACTGTTTTCATCCACAGAAATCTGTATTATCAAAGTTTGGGCAGGGGAGAGATAGGTTTACATAGGGCCAAGAGGGAAGGGAAATATTTGGGAGTGAATATATTTGGGATTGAATGTCTTTAAGATAGTGCAAGAAATGCAAAAGATGAAATAGTATGGTCTGAAGAAAGATATAGAAAACTCCTAGATAGATGGTAAATATGATTTTTACTCTGAGGGTAGCACAGAAGGAGTGAGGTGCATGGTGTTACTTTTGGTAATATATGTGAGTAGGCATTGTACTATTTCCTCACAGGATGCAGTAGAAGGAGATATTCAAAAGATATGTGACAGCTTTTTTTGGAGGTGGAGGTGGAGTGGGAGGGGTCAGACTGCAGTAGAACAGATGAAGCCACAAAACTCTATAGGGAAATGTGGAATGCCTGGTTTTAGTTGATATGTTGGATGATGCAGTGGTGCAGCAGTAGCATTGTTGCCTCCCAGCAAGAGGTTCTCCAGTTCGATTCTTGGCTGGGGTGCCTTCTGTGTGGAGTCTGCATGTCCACCTTGCATTTGTGTGTTTTTCCTCTGGCTGCTCGGGTTTCCTCCCACACTATAAAGACATGCTTCTGGAGTGTTTTTTCATGGGCCTCTGCTGAAAATTGTCTCTGTTCCAAGTCAGACTTTCCTGATAAACAAATGTTAAATAAATAAATAAATAAATATGTTACAGCAATTAATACTTTGGAAAGGATAAGAGGGAATGAGATAGGAAGCCGCAGATGGGTGGGAGGGTTGGGAAAAAGGAAGTATGGAAGAGTATAAAAGTATACATAGGCAAGTAGAGAGGAGCATTAATAAAACTATCAGTTTGTATATGGTAAATAGCAGATGAGATAGAGGTTTGAGAGTTAACCACATTTGGGATATGGGAGGAGGAAATATTCAGGGAAGTAAGGGATATCTTAAAATATTTAGAACAACATGAGGTTAGAAGGTTCAAAACTTATGGAAGGATGGGGAAGGTGGATAGTTTTAAGATGTTAAGACATTAGAAGTATGGTATTGGTAAGGAGGTGGTTTTAAATTAAGATGTTTTTGTGAGAAAGAAAGGGAAGGCAAAATAGAGACTAGTATGTAGAGGTGGGTGGAGAATACAAAAAACTGGGAAAGAGTAAGAAAGGGAAGAACTGGGTGTGTGTATATATTAAGTGCTTAGGTGGAGTCTAATGGAATGGGTTATGACTAAACTTATGAGGCAATAGGATATAGAAAATGACCTCTGGCTAAAGGAATGAGTGTGGAATGGGGTGGAAGTTAGCCATGCTAACAAGGGAATAGTGGCAATTGTAGATATCCATGCATAACTCTGCACAGATGGCATAACAAACTGAAACTGAAGGGGGGGAGCACTGAAATTGAAGGCAGGGAGCAGTGTGTGGCTTGAGACAAAATGCTGAAGATGTGGGGAGACAGATGTGGACCAATTGCATATGTGGTGTATCTGCCCAGTGGAGGCAGGGTGTGGGCATGGGTTGTAGATATCTGGGTAAAGTTCAACTGAACACATTTGGAGAAACATGGGAATTTCTATTTGTTGGACTGGAGAGTAATGGAAGAGGATGGGGAAAACAGGAAAGGATTCAACTACAGTGGATCATGGGAACTTAAGGAGATGACTGCAAGGGCATGGAAAACAGAGGTTGAATAGGTTAAGAAACAGAAGTGTAAGGAGTGGGCTATAAGGTTAGGACATGTAAGAAAAGGGAGTAAATTGCGACCTTTCAAATAGGGATTTAGAAGGGTCCAGGAGGAGGATCAAGAAGAAGAAGCACCTGCATTAATAGTAGTAGTAATCCAGTAAAGGCTTTGGTAGTAGGGAGAAGAAACCAGATATGTGTGGTGCAGTGGTGCAGTGGTTAGCATTGTCGCCTTACAGCAAGAGGTTCTCCACTTTGGTTTTTGGCTGGGGTGTCTTCTATGCTGAGTCTGCATGTCCTCCCTGTGTTCACACTGGTTTCCTCCAGGTGCTCCAATTTCCTCCTACATTCCAAAGGCATGCATCTGGAGCATTTCTCCCCATGCATCCACTGAAAATGGGCTCTGTCCCAGCCAGACTTTCCTGGTAAACAAATGTGAAATAAATAAATTAGGTGTCCAAGAAACATTATGGATCCAATTGTTATCCTTAACTAATTACAGATGAATACGCCTACAGGTGTTTCTGCAGTTACCTCCTACTGCACCTAGGCATCAAATATTGCTTGTTCATATTTGCATTAATAATTCCGAAACCATGCTACATGCAATGTATCAGAATATTTTATCTTGAAGCATACATGATGGCAAATACAATTGTACTGATATTTGACCTCTGTCAGTGAGTATTTGTTAGAACTGTAATGTGGTAACTTCATTTTTTAAAGGCTTAAGCCACACCCACTGGGAGTTAAAGGTACACACTCAAAAGAGCTGTACTGGAGGGAATGAGTTAAGAGGGGTGAGGTAATGAAGGAAAAAACAGAAGGGTACAAATCCTCAATTTAGAACTATCAGTAGGAAGGCTGTCAGGTGAGGGATAGATTAAACTAATAGTTAATATATGATCGCACATGCTGTATTGTAAATATGAAGGGAATGTATAAATTCTGGAACTTTACGTTGCTAGTTTATTCATGGTTATCAACATTTTGGATTGTTATAATGGCTTGGTCTTCTGTCGAAACTGTATGAAAATACAACTAAAATGATATAGGTAACAAAAAAACACAGAATATCTCTAGCTAAGTTTGCTACCAGGCAGTCTGTTTATAAGTGATGGAACTACAGCCAGGCAGTCTTCAAAGCAAGAAAATACAACTGCTTCCTACTGCACCAAAGCCTGTAACATCATGGCTAACACTTGGCAAGCACTCCTTATGCAGAGATAAAACCAAACTGTAAAAGTTTGCATTGTATAAGTAAACTGAAGGAACCTCTATGGACTCTAGAATCTAACATGTCAAAATGTATACATCATGTTCAGTGGCACTTTCAGATACCCTACGACATCAATAGTATGACACCCAGAGACTCACTATCCACAAACTGATATACTGCATATGGAGGTTGAAGTCATTGGTGCTCAGAGAAGGATAAAAGTTGTCTCTCCTCTTCAGAAAAACAAAATGGTGTGAACAGCACTCATTGCTTTTGTCCAGGTGATGAACAGGTTTTACAGAGCCATTACAAAGCAGAGTCTTTCCATTTCCAAGACATCTGCAGAGACTGCTGGGTTCCATATTAGATGTTTTCCTTGGGTAGTAGCCATTGATCAGTCTGCAGAGACTGATTGCAAAACAGATATCTCCATGGGTAGGCGCCATCAATTCTAACTCAAAAGTCACAGTAAGTGAACATATCTAGGACCAAACAATCTATGGTGATGAATTCCCAAGCTAGGACAAATTCTGAGAAAAAATAGCCTCCAGCAGATTCTACTGCAAGACTAACAGAAATGTGCCAATAACACTAGCAAAGTTATCTTCCAAGCAGATTTCAAAAGTTGAGAAGCAGGAAGCAGCAGCAGCAGTGACTTATGCTTTGCAGCCCTTCTCAATCTCTGAAGGGGCTACTTCTTTTTGGGGAGTTAAGCATGCTAAGAAAATAGCAGGCAGCCATGTGGGAGATATGATGGTATCACAGAGACCTTTCACTGTGGTAAGTGCATGTTTCCTTTTTTTATGCTTTAAGCTAGATCCTGGAATGCCTGCCCAAAGAGGACTTCTACCAGGAATGAGTAAGCCAGAATGGCCTGCTTCAGCTCATCCAGGAAAGAGGAGCACCAGATCCATTGCATAATGAAAGAACTCACCTTGGCCTACTGCCACTATCAGTGCAATCAAAACTATGATGGGCTGTATGAAAACCCTTTCTGAGAGCTACCATAAAAGTCTTTTATGTTGAATGCTTGACCCAAAATAAGTGAACTTTGCACCTTTTCTTGTGGCATTCATCCACATGGGAAACTTGGAAATGGAAATGATGAGATAGGATGCTAGGGGACTTGAGGTACAAAACTGGTATAGCAGGAAATGCACTTTTCAATCCTGTCTAAAGCATTGGATTGATTATCCAGTGCATGAAAGCTATATCCTATCTTGAACTGAAGACATTACATAGAAATGTTGCCTAAGATGGTCAGTACACATCACTGGACTCTGTCATGGTTTTATTTATAACATCTGCCTTGCATGTCAGTTAAATCCAGATGCTTTCAGGCTGTATAAATGACATCACTAAGAGCAAGAAGGCCCAGTGTCTCTTATTCTTTTTACTTTTTGCAATGGTGAAAACGAGGCCACAGACTTTGTAAGCTGAAGTGTCTTCCCAATGGAAGGGTCATAAGGAAGCTTATCCTTATTTATCCCTCTCACTAGGCCCTCAGGATTCTCATAATCCCCTACCCCAATGAGAGTAAAGGAGAAGGGTGGAACTCATTACCCCTGGTTTCACCAGGTCATTGCTTGGGCTCACAAAACATGTAAGGTAAACACAAATAGTAAGCACTGGGTATCAGGTGATGGGGCTTGGAATTTTGTGGAAATGTACACTGGGGGTGGTGTTTGGTTATGAGAGATCTGCATGGGGAAATCAGAGATACCAAACAATGACCCTAAGAGTATGCCTCTGTGTCCATGAGGCCAGATCTCACAAATGACAAACAACATGCAAACTTCCAATATTAAGCAGTCCTCATGTGTTGGTCTGAAATATGAGTGCCTGTAGGAGTCAAGGAATCTTAGCTAGTGAAAATTCCTTGAACTGGTGAGAGGCCGGAAGAGTAGCCTCCCTAAATCTGAGTTCAGACACTGAGTCTTTGTTGTAGGGCTTAGTAGATTACTCCATGTTGAGCTGGCTAGGTGTGGTCAAGTAACAGATGCTTCAGTACAGAAAGTTAATCAGTGACACTGTGAGATTTAACATAGACTAGGCTAAAGACCTGGAAGTTGACTGGTGTGAAAACATAGGAGTTGAAAGGAATACTCAGGGCTCTGTAATATCAGGAAGAAGAAGAAATGGGAGGAGTCAAAGAATCATGGTGATGTTTCAAAATAAAATGAATGAAGACTAAAGAACAGATATGCAGTTTGAATCAGGTATGGAATTAAAGTGCATAAGGAAAGCTGGTAGTGGAATGCAGTAATCATGGAAGTTATCAAAAGAAAGGAGTGCAGGAAGAAGTGGGAGACAGGAAAGACAAACCAGGGTAAGAAGGAATACTGGTTGGCTAACAAACAGTGTAAGAGAACAGTTGTGATAGCAAGAACAAGGTATTAGAGGCAGTCTATCAGCTTCTGGAAAGTGACTCAATAGATGGCACAAATAAACTCTATCAGGCTACAAAGCAAAAACAGAAAAATAAAGAAGACAGTCATTAGACACCATTTATATGGGATGCAAGTCACAATCTATTCAGCAGTCCAAAGGATATCAAAAGCAGACAGACGGAGTACTTTCAGCAGCTTTTGAATGAAGAAACCCCCACAGAAGCTGTGGTACCCATGCACAGCCAACAAAGAAAGAGGAAGAACAATCTACCCTCGAAAAAGTAAGAACAGCACTATGGAAAATGAAGTCAGGGAAAACAGTGCAATCAGATGAAGTCGTGGCAGATTTGATCAGAAATGTTGAGTGAGTTAGATGAGAAATGGCTCTTGAGGGTACTTATTGCAGTATGGAGAAAAATGAATATTCAAGATGACTGAATAATAAGCATTCCCAGCTGTGGGTTGTACAGAGGTTTACGCACTCCTACACACTGTACCAAGTATGGGTTGTACAGAAGTTCACACACTCCTACACACTGTATAAAAATGGTGGAAAGTGTGACTGATAAATACACACAGTAGTAGAAGGTAAGTAGAAGGGAGATGAGTAATTTTGATTCAGATCAGGGGAGTGCAGCACTACTGACCTAATTTTTGCAGTGAAACAAAGAATGGAGAAGAAGCTAGAAATGAAGAAACAATGGAACTGGATATTCTTAGATTTAGAGAAAGCATGTAACAAAGTGTCAAGAAATCTGATTTGGGCAGTGCTGTGATGGTTTGTAGTCTTGCAAATCTTGGTAGAATTAGTACAGGATATGTACAAACACCCAATGACATAGACATGAGCAGTGTTTGGACTCACAGAGGGGTTCCCAATGGGAGTGTATGTGCATCAGGGTTCATTTCTGAGTCCACTGCTGCTCATACCGGTTATGGACTACATTAGCAAACAGGTCAGAGGAGACAGATCAACAAAGCTGCTTTATGCAGATGATGTAGCACTAAAAGCTGACTCTGAACAAGAAATTCAGCAAATGATAGGTGGATGGAATGTAAAACTAACAGCACTTAGGATGAAACTGAGTACAGTCAAAGCAACCATCATGGCAGCAAGTGGGAGAGTTGAAAATTGAGGCAGAAGGGAAAAAGTTGAATAGGTTAACAGCTTCAAGTGTCTGGGAGGGTAGCCAAGGAGTAGGAATGCCTGAATAAGGAGGTTTGAGCCAGAATCAGAGGTGCTTTAGACAACTGGCATAGAGTGTCAGGGGTAGTGTGTGACAGGAGAATGTCTGGATGTTGAAAAGTAAGGTAAACAAAACAGTTGTGTGACCAGTTTTTGGTATGGCACAAAAAATCTAGGTAGTGAAAGCAGAGCAGTTAAAGATGCCTGAGGTGATTGAGATGAAGTACCCGAGATGGGTGGTAGGTTGCAGACTGTTAGAAAGATGAGGAAATGGGGACATCAGAGCAGAAGTCAACATAGCTACTACAGCAGAGGAGGCCAATGAAAACAGATATTGGTGGTGACTGGTGAATAATATTTAAGAGAAACAGGAGAAAGGCAAGGACATTCAGCCAAGAGATGGTCAGCTTGGATGAAAGAGGACCTGAAAGAGTTAGATCTGACTGTAGAGTGACACTCAGTGTAAAAAAGCTGGTGATAGCTGGCAAGTTACCCTGACCCTATGTAGAAAAGTAGAAGTGGGGGTTGATGAAGATGATGATGATGATAATAACAGTGTTTACCAAATAATAAAACTATTTGTAGGACATTTCAAAAACAGGTAGGACAGAGGACACTTTGGAAATTGATTAAATAAATAAATAAACAACTGATTAAATAAATACATAAATACATAAAGTTACATCAGTCCTGATGGAAATAATATATTTTTTTCAGAAGCAACCTTCACATCAAGGAGCTTGTCCTTGACAATGGCCCTTGCTATTCCTGGGGGATGGTAGGGAGGTTCTGCATTCTTATATTTGGAATATCAGATATGAAGCATGATGTATTCCTTGTTCCTGATTTCTATGATTCTATGGATGGTTTATACCCATGGATGCAATCTCAGACATCTTGATGTAGAAATAATGCACTTTAAGAATTATGTTCCAAGAACATGAATACATAAGTTGATTTTCATATCCATACTATATTTTCATTTGTGTTCTTGCTTACTAGGCTTTGTGACCTGTGGATACACTTGCTTGTGAATTGCAGTTTGCTTTTGTATGATCATTCGCCTGTGCTTTGCTGGTACTCATTGTGTACTAGGACTGTGATTGTGACTGCTGTTAAATATGTCAGTACCACTTATATCATGGTCCATACTACTTTCCTGCACTGGGTACGTGATGCATATTTCTGCACTGAACTATAGCTGTGATGCACTTCTTAAACCAGTATTTCTCGAACCTTAACCATTTTATCCAGGATCTTATTAATGCCTGTTTTGCCTTTACAACATCTTCCTTAATTTCTTGATGGCTGGTTGTTTTTAAATATGGAAAGCAGTATACTCCCTTTTCAGCCAATCTATATTAAAATGTGGGGCATCACTGATGAAGATATGGAAGCCAGACATATTACATTTTACAGAATACCGTCTGCTTCTGCAGTGCAATTTATCATCTCATTGTCTTCCTCCTACTAGCTAGATACTTTTGTCCTGCCCAAAAATTGCATAATTTATGTATACAGCATGTATATACTCCTCACATTTATCTTTTTAATTGATCATACTGTTTATTTAAATTTTAATGTCCTCTGTCAAATTTAACTTTGCAGTATGTCAAGATTTTACATTCTTAAATGAACTTTGTTTTACAGATTTTTGTATATGAGCATTTATGTCATATCCTTTAGCATCTGTATTACACTAACCAGTGTGTAATTGCTTGGTTGATCCCCTTCCCCACATATTCAAGTGGGCTGGCTTTTCAAGCTACAACCAGGGAGCTCTTTGAGCTCCGTTTGTATTAGAAGGAGTCTAGTACAATGAAGTTACAGTAAACTCTCAGTTAACCAGAACTCAAGCAACCAGAACTCTCAAGCAATCTGAAAAAAAAAATTGAAGAACTACTATACAATTTTCATATGTTGCACTTTCTGTCCCCCCCCCCCCCCATAGAAACATACCTTACATTTTTAGAGTTTCAGAGTTTTAAAAAGGAAGCTAGGAATAAATTCCCTCTCTCCCCAACCTAAGTAAAAGTCAACCCAAACAAACAGTAGAGGGTACAGTATTAGTCAGGTCTATTTTTAATAGTAACTCTCAAGCAACCAGAAACTACAGTTATCTGGCATCTACTAATGCGCATGGGTGCTGGTTAACCAAGAGTTTACAGTACTTCTTTTTATTATTATAACTAATCTTTAGACTGCATTCCTTTATAAATAGACCTGTGTCTTCCATTGTCTCCAAGTATTTAACTTAGAAAATCAATTGAAAACTGTACGGTGTACTAGTGAATATAACCTCTGCATTTAGCCTTTTAGGTGTTTGTTGCAATCTTAGAAAGAACTCTTTAGGCTTTGCACATTCTTGACTATGTTTTCTTCATAAATGTAAAATGTTCATGAAGTACAGTAACATGGTTAAATAATTCCAGTCAGGTGCATAACTGGTTCTCCCATTACATAATCCAAATTATTCAAAAGTAACATTTGATGAGAATTTTCATCCAAAGGGTTTTATCTAGATCTAGTTCAATACATAATGTTGTGAATTTATACTTTAATCTAATTCTTAGAAAACAATAGATTAAATGCTTATTTGTATGTGAATCTGAGCAAGAAGTTTGCCTCAATTACCAAATTAGAGGATAGTTTTTTCTACCAATCCAGCCTCCACTCAGCATACATCTCAGCCTATCATCTCACTTCACAACCTCAACAACTGACTGGCACATGCAGTTGACACTCCTAGCCAGTCCTCACTCGCACTCCCTGCTCCTCTCAGCTCACAAATGCAAATTACAAGCTTCTATCCATGCCAATCATAAACACGTTGGCAAGGTCTAACTGTGATTAAGAATTTAATCTATTGTTTTCTGTGAACTAGATTAAAATATATATTCAGAACATTACTGTATTGAACTAGATCTGATGAAACCCTTTGGGTGAAAGTCCTCATCAAACATTACTTTTGGGTAAAGGCTTGTATTACAGGAAAATCAATCATGCATCTTACTAGAATTATTTATTCTTATTTTTGTACTTTATGAAACTTTTACATTTACAGAGAAAACATAGGTAACAAAGTCAAGAATGCCCAGGGACTTAAGGAGATCTAAGCTGGAAGGCAACACCTAGAAGGTTAAACAGAGGTTAATTTTGCTAGAGCACTATAGTTTTTTCTTCTTTGTCTTTACTTCTGACACTGAGACTGTCTGTCCATGACTGGATTGGAAATATTCTGTCTCTTGATGGGAGGATCTTGTACTCTTACATGTATTTAAGCTTTACACATGTGCATTATATGTGACACAGTGGTACAGAGGTTAGCACTGGTGCTTCACATTGTTTGGTTTACGTTATTGCTTCCTAGCTGAAGAGCTTTCTAAGTAGAGTATACATATCCTCCATGTTGGTTTTGCTGGGATCTTCCAATTCTCCCAACATTCCAAAGACTTGCCAAAAAGTAAACTGGTGATCCTCTGGACTACCTATAGGTGTGTGTGTGTGTGTGTGTGTGTGTGTGTGTGTGTGTGTGTGTGTGTGTGTGTGTGTGTGTGTGTGTGTGAGTGTGTGTGTGTTCTGTTATGGATTGGTATCTGATCAAGGATTGGTTTGTAGGTGTTATGCTTACTATATGCTGATATAGACTGTAGCTTCCATGAGTCTAAAATGATTGAAGGGTCCTGGAAAAGGAATAAATTAACTTGTGCTTTATTTCCTTCTGCTATAAATACTATGTGGTGGACTGTGTTCAATGTAACTGCTCTTTTCTAGTTACGTTGTTTGGACTTCACTTTTTTTTTTTTTTTTTTTGCTGATTCTTCACACCTTCTGTAGAGTTTTCTTATACTCACCAAAGACCACTGTTTTAAACTTAAACAGTTATATCCAGTCCTTTGATAAAGTCAATGCTGTCACATTTCTTTCCTATTTCTGCTTAATTATCCATATTTAACTGTAATCATTAAATTGGATCTACTATTTCTATGAATCACTTAAGCATCCCCTTCTGTTTTTTTATGCATTCTTCATAATAATGATATGGTACCTCTCAACCTCTTAGAGCAAAAAATCTGGACAAAGCCTAAAATGATGGGGGGACAAATAGGGACAGATTTTAAATATTGCTCTTACAAACTAAGAAAGTTGATAGAATAATAGGTTTTGCATTAGTATGAATTTTCTGAAGGATACGGAGTCTTAAACTCAAATATTTGTCATTATTTAATGATTTAAATCCTCATCTTTTTGCCAGAAAGATACAGATTTTAGGAGAAACACACGATAAATATGAGGCAAAAATCTGGACATTCTGCAAAAATCTGTACAGTTGAGAGGCCACTGCCGTTGTATAATAAATTACATCATTTTGATGTATGATTTACTCATGTCAGCATCTAAATGTTTAAGTACATTTTACAATGTAAGTCTGATGTGCTGTGCAGCCAGGCGCAATTTATGTATGCCTTGACATTCATCCATCCATTCATAACACCCTTTTTTCTGTTTTTGCTCATGGGGTTGGGGTGGTACTTTAACAGTGACAGTAATCTAGAATCAAGGTTTACACAGCCGAGTGTCTAGCCCTGCATTGCTAGTTCTTCCACACCACACACACTTGTATGCACACTCATAACTATGCCAATTTAGAGTGTCCAATCCACCTACTGCATGTCTTTGAAATGTGGGAGGAAACCAGTGCACCTGGAGGAAACCCACACAAACACAGGGGGGACATGCATACTCCACATAGAAGGCACTCCAGCCAAGAATCAAACCAATACCTAAGTTTAGCATGAACAACTTGCTAGGCTTTTATATAGTGGTAGAGCAGCTGGTTGACTATTATATTTTCTTTTTTTTTTTTTAACTTTTCCTGCCATCAATATTTTTTTATCTGTTCAAATATAATTTTTGAAACTATGCAGCTTTTTTCATTGGGTACATTCAATTTTGTTATGGTCATGCACCTATTGGGTGGGGGAACTAGGAAGCCACATTTGCCTCTTTGTGACTGGCTGCAGACACAAGCTACATGTATCTGAATCTGCTTGCATATGCAGTCAAACCATTATGACTGTGCAGGCATCCAGGCTGTGAGTGAAAGACACAACAGCATTGAGGAAACATGTTTTAATCAAGGTTATATATTTATGCATTGAGTCATCTATCAATTTCTTATTTGTCAAACAGGTAAGTGGGGATAGTCCTCAGACACGTTTTGTCACAGCCCAGCCAATGAGAGCAGGAGTAACTATATCTGTATACGTAGCTAGTTTGGTGTAGCTAATAGTTGACATGTTTTAGGAAGGTAGGAAGAAACCACAGTACCCAGAGAAATCTTGCTCAGGAATGGGGAGTACATGAACACTCCACATAGACAGTGTCTGGGAAACAGGATTGCACCTAGAACCTGAGGATGTGAAGCAGAGATGTTGTCACTGAGCAATCATGATACCTCTATCCGTGCTTTACTAATTACATAAATACGGGTTTGTTTTTGGATAGCAGCAGTGTCTGTTTTCAAATTAGTGATTGGTATTAATTTTTTTTTATTAAAAATATGAAGACCGGTCACATGTGAAAAATGCCTCTCCTGAACCTAATTCTGCTATTGCTTTATATATTTCTTATCTCCTGTAGTTGGTCACAGATGTCTATCAACATTCTCTTGGGGCTTGTCAAAGGCAAAGTAAACCTTATTGTCGATCAGATGTACCTAGCAGTGCCAGCTGAATGAAAGTTTGTTGCTTGGTCCCAGTTAAAGACATAACACAACATATAATTAGAGGGACAGTAGAGAGATTCACATACAGTAATAATTAGAATACTTGACAACACATAAATTACCACATATTGGACAATAAGACTTTAGACAATATTATACTAACATGTATTGTGCAGACTAATTCCCATTGTGATTTGCTTAGAATATTGCACATCCACATTAGTAGTGTGATAAACTCTGCTCATATTGCACATATATGGAGTGATGACTCACGCTGGCTATTGCACTAATAGCAGTAGAAGAGATCGGCTAACTGTTCCAGTTATTAAGCAATTGCCAAATAGTTACTATAGACAGTATACCACAGGTTGTGGCATAGTGATCCTGTTATATTGTGTCATACATGATATCTGAGTTCAGCAGCATTATGGACAGAGAGAAGAAACTCCTGTTCAATCTAGATATTTTGCAGTGTAAGCTGCAATATTGTCTACCTGAGGTGCGGTGGAAGAAAATGACATGCGCAGGATGGGTGGGGTTGTCTGTTATCTTTCTAGCTGTTCCCACACACCTAGTCTCGTGCAGCTCATCCATGGATGGGACCAAGGAACCAAAGACTTTTTCAGCTGCCTTCACTACCCTCTGGAGAGACTTGCGGACAGATACTTTGCAGTTTCTGTATCATATGATGATGTTATTAGTGAGGATACTCTCGATGGTCTCACTATAGAAGGCATTGAGGATGGTCTGTGCCAGGTTTTTCTTCCTCAGTTTCCATAGGAAGTGCAGATATTGTTGTGCCTTCTTCACTGTGTGGTTAATGTGAGTTGTCCAGCATAAGTCATTGGAGATATACACCCCCAGGAACTTGGTAATTTTGACTCTTTCCACTGCCACACCCTTAATCTCCAGAGGTTAAAGTACCTCCTGTGTCCTCCTGAAGTCCACTATTAATTCTTTGGTCTTGCTTACATTTAAGGCCAGATTGTTGCTGATGCTCCACTTCTTCTCTGTTTCCTCTTCATTCCTGACAAGACCTACAGCTGTGGTCTCATCCGTGAACTTGATGATTTTGTTGGATTCATGCTTGGCCATGCAGTCGTGCATCAGCAAGGTGAATAGTGGAGGACTCAGGACACAGCCTTGTGGGACACCCATGCTCAGTGTGATACTGTTTGAACTGCTATTTCCTACACATACCTTTTGGGGTCTGTTAATGAGAAAGTCCAGTATCCAGTTACATGGAGGGTGTTAATGCCCAGCTGGATCAGCTTCGCAATCATATTCTGGGGATGAAAGTGGAACTAAAATCGATGAACAGCAATCTGACATAGCAATTCTTGTTCTCTAAATGGGCCAAGTATTCATGAAGTGCTATGGGTATAGCATCAGCTTTGCAGCGGTTAGATCTATAAGCAAACTGTAATGTGACCAGTGTTGCAGGTAGATTTGAAGAAATGTGATTCTTGATTAGCCGCTCAAAATGTGTCATTACCATAGATATAAGAGCAACTGGTCAGTAATCATTTATACTTTTTGATTGAGATTTCTTGGGTAAGGGGATGATTGTCCTATTTTTGAAGCATTTAGGTACAATGGCTAGATGCAGGAATATACTGAAAATATCAGTTAGTACAGTGGACAGTTGAGTAGCACATTCTCTAAGAACCTTTCCCATAATATTGTCAAGACCAGCTGCTTTTCTTGGGTTTACTGTCCTCAAGGTATTCAAAACATCAGATGTAGTGAAACATAGGACTTCTTCACTCTGTTCAACAGGGAGCTTACTTGCCACAGTGTTGTTATCCATGTTGAATCTGCTGAAGTAGGTGCTTAGTTTATTCAGAAATTCTGTGTTGTCATCACATGGGGAGGATGCAAGCCTGTAGTCAGTTATTGATTGCATACCTTGGCAGAGACGTCTGGAGTGCCTTTGGTCAGAGAAGAGTCCCTGAATTTTACATCCGTAGGTCCTCTTTGCTCTTTTATACCTCTACTTAGATTTGCTCTGGCCTCTCTTAAGGTATCCTTGTCCTTTGATTTGAATGCAGCATTTCGTGCCTTTAAGAGGTCATATACTTCACCAGTACTTGTGTACAGTTACAATGGAGCAACTCAGATGTTCTGGCTCAGCTGTTTATGGCATGCAGAGCAAATTAAGCAATGAAGGCTAAAAGCCATGGTGCAGACAAATGCCAATATAGAGGGAGCGGCAGGGAGTGGGCTTATCATCAGTCTCAAATCAATCAGTTGAAGGGAACCCATTTATATAGTTTGTTTTTGTGTGGCAGTTTGTGAAGGTACATTTTTGAACTTGGGAAATTAATAAACAAAAGAAAACTAAATTCTGCTACACAGCTATTTTATTAACCATTGAAAATGTTTAATCAAAAACATTAACACGTTGCTTAGCATGTCATCAAGACAGACAGATAACCATGATAAAACATGCAGTATACTTACACAACTAATTACAAGTGCACCCAGCCCATTCTATAGAACAGCTATTTAAATAATTACAACTGTATACAGAATAACTTAAATAACAGACCTCCCAAATAATGCAGTAAATAGTATGCCACTAGAAACTAAACTGCAAAAACACTTGCATGAGTCAAGCATGTAAATTATAACCTATTTTAACCAAGGCTTAATTCTTAATGTTTATTCTAGTCTGGCCAATCGTTTGGATGTAGTTTACACTGTGATCCAACTGTTTTCCTGATATAAGTTTTCATAAATTCATAAGTTTATTTATTCAGTGTTCAAAAACTAAGGTCGTCTAAGAACCCTGACTTCCTTGTATTTCAAAGACACACACACATAGTTACCATCACTCTCATTTTTACTGAAGTACATTGCTGTACTTCTCATGAATGTGTTTTACAATTAATCCATTTCTGTTATACTGCTAATGTTAAAAATACACGTGTTTACAAAAAATTAAGACTGCAGCACATTTTTGATGATTTAGTTCACTTTATATTCAGTTTTGCTCTATGTGCACATCTAAAATGACATCATTGTAGGCATTGGACGATGGCTCACATACACCAGCAATTCTTTCTTGATAAGCAAAAAACAGACAACTTCTTTAGAGCAACTTCTTACTTATATTGCATATTTTTACTGTATCATCACATACGTTAATGTTTAATTTAAGGTGTTGACTTGTAAAACCTAATTTTCTAGGAAGTAAGACAGTTCTGCTGTATTTAAAATGGAAATATAGTAGCCTATTCATTATTTTAAGTTGTGAGGCATTATATATTTAATTTTTCATGATATCATATCCAGAGGTTTTGGCTCCAAGAAAATTTTGAAGTAACCATGATTATCAACAAAATTAACTGTAAAGATAAAACACTTTTTACATCAAACACTGTATAAACTGGTATTGGATAGGGAAAGAAGGTTATGAACTACTCCAAATGTTTGCTATGTACACTTACTTTGGAAAGTGCAGCAATATACATCACAAGATGAGTTGCCAACTGGCTCATGGACAGAACCCACACGGTGAGAGTTTCAGGAGCTAGGTCCGATTCTAAACCGGTTACAAGTGGCATTCCCCAGGGCTCAGTCCTAGGACCCCTCCTGTTCGGCATATACTTCTCAGAGGTACAGGCAAGCACAGGAGGACTATGGCTGAACAAGTTTGCAGATGACTGCAAACTAGGGGTTATAATTGACTCTCCAGCTGACACAGACATCCTCCAAAAAGGTCTCACTGAGATGGATACCTGGTGTCAAAATCATGGCCTCAAGCTAAATGCCAAAAAGTGCATAGTCATCCCCTTTGGAAAAAACAAAGTACCCACAAACTACCACATAGGTGGTAGCCCCTTAAATACGGAAGATGTAATAAGGGATCTGGGGACCCAAGTAGATAGTAATCTCACCTTTGATAATCACATTATCAAAGTGGTTAGAAAATCCTTCTACGTGGCCCACCTAATCACGAAAGAGTTCGCATCCAGATCAAAAGAGGTCATTGTGCCCCTCTACTCATCACTCATCAGACCCATCATAGAGTACAACGCCCCATTTGGGATGTACCTTACAAGACACCTGCAACAGCTGGAAAGACCACAGAAGTAACTCTCCAAGAAGATCAATCGCCTCAAACAGATGCCCTATGCAGCTCGAGTGAAGAAACTCCAGTTGTACTCGGTTGCATACCGCCTACTCAGAGGTGATCTTTGCCTGACATACAAGGCTATGTCCAATCCAGAATTGATGGACATGCTCCACCTAAAGAAAACCTTATCCCCTCGAGCCACATGCTCTAGGGATCTAAACCTCACCACAACAATAAATAGGACATGCTGGAGGGATAGATTCCTGTCACAGAGACTTCCTATGCTTTGGAACAAGATCCCAATCTACATTAGGCAGAGCTCCTCGCTAACACTCTTCAAAAGAAACCTTGACGAGTGGATGGGAAACAGAAAGTTTACCTTGGGGATCACTTCAGTGGCTCTGCTGGACAGAGGCACAGGGAACTAATCTAAGGGGCGGCCAACACATTCTGGCTAGGTTTCTAAATGCCTTCGGGCAGATAGCCTAGTACCCACCTATGAACCTAATATACTTTAATCACAGCTAAAACACAAAATATAAAACTAGTGTATGGAAAAAAAAACACTGACAAAAGCTTAACTAAAGCATTATTAATTGTATACACATGTTCATATATACTCTCTCACAAATAACTCTTTTTTTTTTTTCCAACATAAAATCCTTCATATAAACTGCACACTGCTAAGTAAACAATACATGTGCTGGCAGAAATCTGAAAAATAGTGCTCCCTTTATATTGCTTAAAAGATCTAATTCACACAACATTTAAAACAATTTCCCTATGCATTGCATACCACTGATCCAATTGCAGTGCACAGTGTCAGAATTATACTCTGTTTTTTGTAAAAAGATAATTTTTTAAACACCTGTCTGACTTAAGAAAGGTGGTTAATAAAGTTTTACTAAGCACTTTTCAGTACTGTTAATCTGTAGTTTCACACTACAGCAATAACAATGACCACCAGTGAACAGCAGCAAGAAACCAACAAAAGGTTTAAAAGCTGTAAAGCACCCTGGACTGTCACATCTTTCTGTATGGGAGACAGCATGAAGTATACTGCAGGTTTTTATAAGACCAAAGATACACTTTGCTTCTGGATGCTATCTGTGACGTAGTGCCAAGTGGATGACAGACTGATGTTATATAATTTTCACACAAGATAATCTTATTTAAGTTGCTATATGTTCTCAGCAAAGATTTTAAGATTCCCTTCTCAAGTTTCAATTTGCTTGGCTCCTGTGGCACATTTCTTGCCTCTTATATCTTGAACACATAAATAGCTGGTTATGATCAGAAGTCTGATAATATTCTACTCAGTGTGTGGAGCACGGTGCTTATATTCCAAGGTAGGAAGCTTTATGGATGATCAAGTCTCAAATGAGAACTAATTTAATAGCAAAAAATTCACTTTGAGAGTGAAGCTCCAGAGGTGAGCCTTGGCATTCATGTTGAAAACTTAAACAAAAGGTTGTGTAGGTCCTGAATCTTTATCCGCTCCATGTACTACCAGTTATAGAAAAAGTATAAGAGAACAAAATATTTTATTTGTTTTCAAAGCCTTTGAAAGCTGGGAAAACATTTAGTAATGCCATGCACTCTGAAAAAAAAAAGAATGGCTTTAAAAGCTGTTAAGACACCATTCTTCCAGAGTTCATACTTAATATGTATGACAGAGTGAAGTATCTAACAACTATTAAAGCTGTTTTACCTTGTGCCTCTGATCTTAATCCATAGTGCAAGACCCAATCTTAGTAGTGTTTAGAGGTGCTTAACAAAAGCTTTTTAACACCTTTAAGACTTCAGAAAGATGCTTAAAAAGCTTGTCTTTTTCTTATTTTCTGAGCATAATCTTTGGACTTCATGGAGTCTAACCTTGTTATGTACCTTTTTATTGTCAGAAAGTTGTATTTGTTATACACCTTTGAAAGCTGTTATGATTAGGTCTCACTGTGCAGCATACATAGCAACCACCACAAAACAGTATATATAAGCATTTTGTCAGCGATGAAAGGTGCGGTACACATTCTATTGCCATTTCTGACCTCTGTGTGAGTGGCAGTGCTAAGCACATTGCAGAGTTGTGTAACATTTTGTGCTCCTATAATATTTCATTTACTCTGTACCTAGCAGTATATCAGAGCTACTAAAGCTCTGAATGCTATAAAGAATTATGATCTGGTTTCTCCTGTCAAACTTAAATGGTTTCATGATTCACCTCTTGAGCTTCACTCTCGAGGTAAATTTTTGACAGCTATTTCTGGTAAACATAACACATTGTTTCTAACTCATGATCTGATCATAATCCTCTATGTTTACAATAGATGGCTGAAAACTGTTAAGACCAGCTGGTTCTTAACATTTCTTGACCCCTTCTAAGTGAAATAAGAGAAACAGTTTTGCTATAATCTTTGCTAACTTTCTCTTAGCTTGCAAAATATGCCAGTGTCTTTCAAAGCAATCCTTAATGGACAAAGAATGCAATGTGTATGTCATTACAGGCACATTTGTCAGTATATTCGGTTCACCGGCAATTTACATTGGGAGACCCCATATAGACAAGAGTTTGTGCTAAATAGGAGGCTGCTAAGTCCTCTCTTCTAGCTATATATAATTCACAATAAGGTTGCTGTACGAGAGCTTCATTGTAAGCCATAACTTCAGATTGCCTCAGAGAACTCTTCATTTGTTGCTGAAATGTGGCCTCATTCTGAGTGTTCTTTGAAACAGGAAAAAGGGCCTTTAAGAATACTGTTCTTCAAATGTTTGCATGACTATCATAAATCACAAATAAGAATGCTCTCTACTTCATTCCTATATATCCCGAACATCAGTTCATTATCTTCTTTAGTCACATTCAAGGAAACAATTCAGAAGAATTCTATTTAATTTTATATTGAATATTAATGTTGCACTGATTAAGCTCCAGTTAGAATACAAAATAAGTTGATAGCAATTTAAAACAATGAGAGAGTGGTGACTTTGAAAATTTGCTTCTGAGAAAAGAATTTGAATGGCAAAGCAAACTATAGGCAAAAAATGGACCAAGTCTAAATGAAAAGTTTAACATTAAAAGTTAGCTTACAATACAAAGACTTGGCCATAGTGCAAATGCATGTAAACTCAGAACAAGTCATTAAAACCACTTTATAAAAGTCAGCTGTGTACTGTAGATGGATTAAATTATTAAAAGAGGATGTGAATTTATTGTATACCTGCATTTCACATGATGGGGAGTGTCAACATCATTGCATTTTCTTTTTGAAATTCCCAGATGTATTACAGAGATGAATAATATAATTTCATTGTTAACTGATTTTGTGGTTTAAAATAAAGTGTTTTTGTTTGATGGTCTGTTATGTCATCAAGAGGATGGAACAGTTATGGGGTGGTTTCCCCTCATGTATGATAATAACTATATACATAAATGTGAAACATCATTTATTTTAGATAATGCTGCGGTTAAGTGAGATGTTTTATTTTAATATGTCTTTGTTCCCTTTCTGCTTCATTCTTTCTGGCTACTATAGGGTCCCCAGCCATTGCTGGGTCTACCAAACTGTACAATTGCCCCTAGACTAACCGCAGGCTAAGGTTCTGGCTCCTATAGAACCTAAAAGTGCCACTGGGATCATATCATTAGCTACTTCCACTGGGGGATTTTTTTTTTCATTTATGACCTATCCCTTAGTACCCTGCCCTCCCATCCCCTGCAGTTGCCTGTCATATCCAAGGGCTACTCCTCTCTATGGACCATGCCTCCCCACATGGGATGCTTAGTCAAATGCTCTCATCCCCTGTGATAGGCACACCCATCCTTTCATGCCAGCACCACAGTCCCCAAGCTGCAGCTTGAATCTGGGTTACCTGGGATATAGTTAGAAATGTATCCCTGTACCTCCCCAACACTGGCCATGTTTTACTTTAATATTCAGCTTTAAATGAAATAAGATCATTCTGAAGAGTTATAGCTGGCTGTGAATATATGCAAGGAACATAACACAGCTGATATCCAAAATACACAGGACAGAAGTAAATGATAGCACTTATTTATATTATGATAGCCACTATTAGTATCGAAAAGCAATATTCTTAATATCTTATGTTTTTCCTATTTCAAGGAGCACTGAGACCACATTTGAACAGAAACGAGGATGTCTGTGAGAGAATTTGGAGATAGGGCTTATAATGAAGACTGTTACATCAAATTTATTGTGAAACATACATAGCCAGAAGTAAGCAGTTGGCTGCCCCCATTTAGGAGAAGATGTTACCAGTACAGGTTCACATAGTGTAAGACTCGTATTCAGTGAAATAGAGATACTGACCAATGTGCCTGTTATGAAATATACAGTGGAATCTTTTCACATTAATGATCTTTTTTGAAAGACACTGGCATATCTAGAAACTGAGAGTAAGACATGATAAAAGCAAAAACACTTTACCTTACTTTACATATAAGAGATCATTATTATTTTGCAATTCTCTGGCCAATATTGTAAAAAATAAATATTAACATGCACAGATATGGTAATTGATTCCAGTTCCCATACATTTATAATTGTCGCTTTTCTGAATTAGGACGTAGGGACATTGGAAAAGTAGTGCTAACTCTTATGCGTTGGGCCATAAATTTGTAATCTATGTGGCTGTTTATAGTTAAGGTGAGGTCTTTTATAACTTCAACATGTCTATGAAAGAGCATATACAAGAACATATGTATACAGTTATAAGAAAGTTAATATATTTTTTTTTATTTATGAATGTGCCATTTTTTAGAGTTTTATGTTATGGTTAAAACAATGACAGGGATAGTGTCTTTGAAAACTTGCTTCTGAGAAAAGAAGATGAATGACAATGCAGACTACAGGCAAACAAATGACCGGGTCTAAATGAAAAGTTTAGCATTAAAAATTACTTAAAATGCAAAAGAAGTTCATAGTCATTTTCATGCTTCCTTCATGTATTCATTGTGCAGTTTCATAGTTATCAAAGTACTTGCTGTATTATTTAGGCGGTCAGTTGTTTAAGTCAAGGGGGAAGATTCAGAAACTATGTCTTGGTAAGTGAATGTGTGCAATGAGCCGCATGCAGGATATGAGTGACTCAGAAAATCAAGCTTCGCAATGTGGCCAAGCCAAACAGCACAGTACTACTTTTTTCTGCCTTTAAGGCTTATCTTAATGATTGGATGGGAAGACATTAATTTACACCAGTGTTATCATGTATGGCCCTGCTTGGTTTGAAAGGTGAACACTATTAAGTACTTATAGAGGGTGTCAAGAACTTTTAAATGTCTACATAAAGGTGTATATGGCTAGGCCTCTTATGGTGCATATGATTGCCTGCCTAGTACTGTTCCTAAGTTCCTATGATGGGTTGAGTCTGTATATGATAACAAGTAATCTGTGGCAAATCAATCACAGTTAAATGACAATGGATGTGGACTGGCATAGGCTCATTGGTTCCTAGGTTTATAGATGTGTACCAGACAAATGATCACAAAGGTCTTTTTAAGCCTAGCCATGCATCTAAAATCTCTAAGAAGTTATGGTATCCTTGATAAGTGTAAGAGTTTTGGAAGATGAAACTTTTACAAGCAGGGCATTTGGGGATGAACTGCTTAAATGCTGCCTGTGTCCATTAAAGACATAGGTGCCAAACCAGGGATGGATTTCCTGTTCCCTATCCAATTTTCCAAGTTACACTTAAATTGGGTTAAGGAGGAACTGTGCTTCACATGGATGGGAGTCTGTTCCACAGAATTGGTAGTCTCTGGGATACATACCTGTCTCTCCTGCATGTCCTATTTATGTCACAGGCAAGGTTTAAATCTTTAGAATGGGTTATTCTGATACTCCTTGTTTTGCAGAAATACAGGCGGTTCGTTAGGATGGTGTCTGACAAAGCCTTGTATGCCAGATATATATCTCCCCTCAACAGCCTGTAGGAAATGGAATACAGGGATAGGGTTTTGAGGCTGTCTGCACAGGACGTGTTACTTATGCCCTGCATTCTTTTAGAGAGGAACCTCTGTGGATGTTTCAGTCATTGTATGTGCCTGGTTAGGTACATATCAAAGAAGACATTGTACTCAATGACAGGTCTGATGGATGCTGAATACAGTGGAACAATGACCTTCTTGGACCTAAATGCTGTACCTTTGTTCATAAGTTGTGCAACATGAAATAATTTCCTTACTACTGCAGACATGTGGTGGTCAATGGCTAGATTACAGTCTATATGTGTCCACAAGTCCCTGACTGCTGGGTTGACTGTAAGGGATGTGTTATCAATATGACAGCTACCAGGGGTGGATGACTTCCCAAAGGATACTATTATGCATTTCTTGGCATTTAGTTTTATTCCATGCCTGTGACAAGTTATCTGTCTGTGTCAGCCCTTCCTGGAGAACATTAGTGTCAGTGAGGGAATTCCATGACTGCTTCTAATTTGCAATCATGCAAATTTATTGAGCCAGAGACCCTTGTCATTTGCCTTGACTTCAGAGAACTAATGTAAAAATGGAGTAGTCCCAGGACCAATCCCTGAGGGGTTCCACTTGTGATTGGCCTCTTCATAGAGGTGGACTCCCCAGTTCTAACTTCCTGGGTCTTGTCTGTGAACCAGTTTGCTATCCACCATGTACCATAAATGTTTATACCTAATGTCTTGAGTTTGTCAACAATGCCCGAGTGGGGTATTCTGTCAAATGTCATGGCCATGTCAAGGTAGGCAGTGTGAACTGTTTTACCTTCATCCATTGCTTTGGTGAACTTCTCAAGGAAATCCACAAGGCTGAATAGGCATGACCTACCCTTGACAAAACCAAACTGGGTTGAGTCCAGTGTTTGGAGAATTACTATGTCATTATTGACCATTTCCATGGCTTGGCCTATGAGACTAGTGAGACTGTAGATGGCCCAACTTTGTGCAGAGGGATGACTGTTGCTGTTCTCCATACTTGAGGCACAAGGCCTGTTTGGAGGATACAGTTAAGTGGCAATTCCTGAAGGCCTGATAGGTCATATTTCATCCCATTTATGGGGCATCCTGGGATATTGTCTGGGCCCACCTTATTTTTTGAGTTAGTTCTGTACTTCTTCGTAATGGGTACAGCTGCATCTATGCAACTATCGACATACTTGTATAGAGTTTCTGTGAACAGTTCCTCATAGGCAGGGTTTATGGGAGCTTGAAATTTTGTTAGGTTATTACTTAATAGTAGGTAGTTCCTGAACATTCCAGGGTTAGTGGGGTTACGGGTTTTACTTACATTTGAAAGTAGACAGTTTTGTGATCTGACCTTAACAGTGAAGACATTACATTAGGGAGTGTGCAGCATTTTCCCATATTAGTGAGGAAAAGATCCAGTATGTTTGCTCCTCTGGCCTACATATTGACAAACTGACACAGGGAGTTTATGTTCAAATCTGACAGTCACAATCTGGCTGAAAACCAAATGAATCGAAAAAGCCAAAGCCAGAAATGAGGTCACACAGAGGAATGTTTAATAAAATATGATTAGTGCTTTCATCCCTTTAACACTATTGGAACTTCTCCAAATAATATAATCTTAAAAATGCAGCCTTGTAAATCTGTTCCATCAAATCACACGCGAAAAGTCATCCAATCAGTAAACTACATTAAAAAAATAATTTGTCACCAAACTACCTAGTTATATCTAGCCAGAAACTATACCAATGAATTTTCTACAAACATATAATTAAATAAAACCTAAATAATGCATTTAAATATACATATAAAATATTTACATATAATTAATTTTCTAATAAAGTTCCTTTGCTTCAGTAATGGCACCCCAGCAACTTCCCCACACAGTAATCTGTAGTTTCTCAACCACGTAAAATAATTTTAAAAAAAAAAATCTTGCATACAATAGAATGCTTATATAATGCATTACTTAAATCTTTAATTCTAATGGCATAATAATGATTCTATATCCTTGACTTTAGCTATCTTGCCAATCTAAAAACTGTCATATGAGATACAAAATGTGATGTAAATCAATGCAGAAGTCTTACAATTACATTTAAAATTGTTTCTAATACTCCTAGGGTATGATTTGAGTGTGTATCAGTGTGTATTGGAGTTGTGGGGAAGTATTTGATATGAAATGTGAAACTGCAGAATAAATACACCTTAATCAGACTTACAAAAACATTGACCATTTCAAACAAGTAATATGGAGATGGGGGAAGCTTGTGATCATGCTGGTTCTTGGTTTAGGCAAGAAAAAAATGTAGCTATTGTAACAGTGCTAGTTTTATTCAACAAAATGCTTCATATGTTTTTGTGAAAGATAGTAGGGGGAATTCAATAAAGCCTACATGGAGTGTTTTCCATGTAGGCATAGTGCCATGGAGATTACACGGATGTAAGCTGCAGTGCGATCCAGTAAACACCGCAGGGGGGGTGCACGAGTGTCTGGACACGGAAGTGTCTGTGGCATGCAAATCACCTCATAAGCAGGTGAATTGCATGCAAATGAGTGTGCTGGAGTGATCCAGCAAGCAGATAGGCAGTCCTGCAGACCCCGTGTTGGTGTCTGAAGTGTACATGGAAAATATCCGTGTACAAAAAAATCAAAATGGAACAGGGGCTGTAAAAGCCCATTTAGAAGGTCAGGAATTGCATAATAGGCATAGTTATGTGCAAAACTATGCCCTGTGTGTCCAAAAAAATCAAGCAAAATAATGTAATAAACAATTTTTTTTAATTCTCATATTATGTTTGCGAGGTGTGCAGCAGCGTGTAAATGTGCCGTTATGCAAAAAAAAAAAAATATTAAAAAGTATAAAAAATAAAAATAAGAAATATGTGAAGATAATGCATTATAAGGCCCTGCATGGAGTATGAACAATGGTAGATTTCAGTGGTTGCTAAGGAGGCAGGCCCTGGAATAGTGAAGTATCCAGGTTGTATGCACGTATGCAAATGAGTTGGGGTTACTGAACAGCAAAAATTGGCTACTGTGTCTACTGATAAAATCCGTTTAGCACCAGAACCACGTTGGTGTCCACAGAAGAGCTAGCTGACATCAAAAGGGGGTGTGTCACTATATGTTTAAGCGGATTGGAGCTCAGTGGCACCCGTCTGAGTGGTGAGCCTCTAAGCTAAGGAGAACAGTTGTGTCCAGTGCTGCTAAGCTTTATTTAGCTGTGGGTGCGTGTTTGAGCTCTGCTAAGTGTGCCCATGCATGGGGGTGTGTTCAGAATGCTGAGCAGTGTTTATACCAGTGCCATGGGTTTCTGCGTCACACCACAGTGCTTAGCAGGGAAGGCAGTTAGAAAAAAAAAAGGAAAGGCAATCATGTAGAAAATACTGATAACCCCTGTTCCACTTACACTGGCCCATTCAAAACTCTCAGTGATGTACCTGGCAGGTAGAATACATCATAGTTAGCCAATCACACAGGCTGCATCTGCAGCAGAGCACTATAAAGTATGCATACACCCTACAATCTGATTTTCCGCCCACATTCTGCACCATTGGAGTACAGACTTGGGAATTTTAACTGACAGAATGCTAGGGTTTGCTGCAGCTCTGCTACATCTGTATGTGTTAGAGGCTGAGGTCAGTGCTGCTGCTGATGCTGACCATAGGTCTAGACAGAGAAGGAGAAGAGTGCTCAGGCCAAGGGTAACCTTCCAGGAGCTACATGAGCTGGAGATTGTAGAGTGCTACATGGTGAACAGGGGCATACTAGAAGAACTCACTGAGCTCTGCTGTCCTCAACTCAGACCCAGAGACAACAGAGGGGAAACCATCCCAGTGAAAACAAAGGTATCTATAGCCCTTAGAATACTAGCTACAGGTACTTTTCAAAGACCAACTAGGGGTATGATGGGGGTCTCAGAGGCGTCTGCATCCAGGGTACTCCACCATTTCCTGGCTGCCATGCAAACACATGCCAATGAGCACATTTATTTAACCCACACACCTGAGGAGAGGGTCAGCATTCTGTGTCTCTTCTACCATGTAGCATACTACCCTGAGGTTCAAAAAAGTTTTTGATATCGAAAGTAATCTACATGCTATTATGGGGTGGTGATATTAAGTTATTGACTGATATTGAGAATGAGAGCACACATATCCACTGGTCTGAATGGTGTTTTCTCTTTAAAGTCATTTATTACATATTTCCATGAGCAAGTTTACTTGTTTGATTATTTAATTGGTTTTTAAACATGTGACCTTTTAGAGTTTTAAATAAAAGTTCAGTTTGTAAGTTTAAACATTGCCTGATGAAGCCTGTTGGTGAAAGTTTTATACTTGCTTAATAAACTAACAGTTTTACTGTGTTTCCAGCATCTTGGTTTTTATTTTTGAAGCTATACTTTTGGACATTCTGGATTTACGACTACTCACTGTTGTGTTTGCTTTTTTGCATACTTCCCTGAGGTACTGGGTGTCATAGACTGTACTCATGTACACATTAAAGCACCGCCCGGTGAGGAGGGTAGAGTCTACATTAACCACAAGGGGTATCACTCCATCAACTGTCAGGTCATGCACAATGTCCAGGGCATCATTGTGAATGTGTGTGCTGGCAGCCATAGCAGTTATCATGACTCTTATATCTGGCATGCATCACGGCTATACCAGATGTTTGCCAGGGGGGACATCCCATATGGCCATCTAGTGGGGGATGCTGGCTATGCACTGGAACCATGGATGATGACACCCATCAGAAATGCACACACACCTACAGAAAAATGCCATAATGAGGCACATGCACAAACTAGGAACATCATAGAACATGTGTTTGGGCTGTTCAAGTCATGGTTCCAGTGCCTTGATATATCTGGTAGAGCCCTGCAGTACTCTTCAGCCACATGTGCACAGATGTTCACAGTATGTGCCATGCTACACAATATGATCCTGCTGAAACAGCTGCAGCAGGATTATCACAGGGAAGGGGCACACAACCTCCCCACCAGTGCCAAGATCCCCACAGCCACACCCACAGGGGGACTCAGAGGAGGAACCCACTGAGGCTGTCCCTGCAGGCAGATGTAGGCTTGCCCAGTATGTCCTGGCCTTGGTAAAGAGGTAATGCATAGCACATGTACTGACAACCTAGGCCCCTAGCAACTGGCACCTTACTCCAACTCACATAGATAGTAAAAAGGATGCCAGCCACACCACGCAACATGTACCTTACCATGTATTGGCTGTGTACTGTGTGCATCAGACAGAGTCAGCCCTGAAGCACTGTTATTTCAACTGCTGCCTTCACAAGGCAAGTCACTCTCCTTTACAATGAATGTATGGGGTACTAGACTATGGTAGCATATGTATGGACCTGCTGCATGTATGCAAGGGAATAGAGTAAGCTACTGGGCTATCTGCAGAGAACTAACAGCTATGTGGGACAGCGGGTACTCTGTCCAATACTGACTGCCCCATAATATGTATTAAGCCACAAGGGAACAAAAGCCACTGCAGTATGTGAGGGAGATGCCAAACAGTGGGGTCATAGGACAGATGCATGACTATCAATGCTAGAGTCCCCTACCCCCCAACACAGCTGTGTTCCCATATAACTGCAGTAACAGTATGTTTGCAAGGATAAAGCAGCAGATCACATAATCCCTGGGCTGTCCCAAACAACCTGGCTGCATATTCTATTTCCACAATATGCAGGGATCAAAGTGTATATGTCTGTCTGCTGT